>NW_026280850.1:0-6410 GCF_023373465.1 Oncorhynchus keta | reverse complement strand
GGAATACCCCCTGTATTGGACAAAAATGAATGGCATGTCATTGGCATCGGACAAACCATATACACATTGGCCAATACCACCCAATTCGGCGTTGATTCATCCAAAGTGTATTGCAAATGCCATATGGTAATTGCCAGTTGTAACACTTTAAAAATTCAACAGGGGGCAAATGCGCTCCACCGGGGTTTTTCATATTGGATATGTAACCCAAATTAATGTCCAAAAGTAAAATTTTGAAAAAATGAACTTTTTTCAAAAACTTATCACCCCTTAAAAAAGTGCTTTCTGGACCGTTTTCGAAATTCTTTCGATTTTTTGTCAATTACACATGTGTAAGAACTGTATGAATATACTTTTGTCCAATTTTATTATCATAATTTTTTTAATTTTTTTATATGCGCATAAGGAATATGTTTTGTCCAATTCCAATATGATTTCATAGGAAGTCAAAAGTCAAAAGTCAAAAATGTCAAAATTTTGTAAAAAACTTCACACACCCATAAAAAAGTGCTTTCTGGACCGTTTTTCGAAATTCTTTCGATTTTTGTCAATTACACATGTGTAAGAACTGTATGAATATACTTTTGTCCAATTTTATTATCATAATTTTTTTTTTTTTTTACATGCGCATAAGGAATATGTTTTGTCCAATTCCAATATGATTTCATAGGAAGTCAAAAGTCAAAAGTCAAAAATGTCAAAATTTTGTAAAAACTTCACACACCCTTAAAAAAGTGCTTTCTGGACCGTTTTTGAAATTCTTTCAATTTTTTGTCAATTACACATGTGTAAGAACTGTATGAATATACTTTTGTCCAATTTTATTATCATAATTTTTTTTTTTTTTACATGCGCATAAGGAATATGTTTTGTCCAATTCCAATATGATTTCATAGGAAGTCAAAAGTCAAAAGTCAAAAATGTCAAAATTTTGTAAAAAACTTCACACACCCTTAAAAAGTGCTTTCTGGACCGTTTTTGAAATTCTTTCAATTTTTTGTCAATTACACATGTGTAAGAACTGTATGAATATACTTTTGTCCAATTTTATTATCATATTTTTTATATATTTTTTTAAATTGTGCATAAGGATTTTTTGTGGGCCAAATGACGTAAGAAATTTGACATGCTCAAAAATCCTGCAGAAATGCAAAATTGACTGGCCTGATGAACTCGGGATGGCCGGGCAGTGATAGTTGTTCCTTTCCATCACTCGTTGTGTTGACTTCATCATGTCCATTTTGTGATGTTTTTCACTATATAATCATATTGCAAGTGCACGTGCATTTGCAATATGTTTCAATGTGCATTTACCATATGAAATTTGACCTTGCTCAAAAATGCAAAATTGACTGGTCTGATGAACACAGGATGGCCGAGCAGTGATAGTTGTACATTTCCATCACTCGTTGTGTTGATTTCATCATGTCCATTAGGTGATGT
Source organism: Oncorhynchus keta (assembly GCF_023373465.1). Taxonomy (NCBI): domain Eukaryota; kingdom Metazoa; phylum Chordata; class Actinopteri; order Salmoniformes; family Salmonidae; genus Oncorhynchus; species Oncorhynchus keta. The sequence goes on along the minus strand of NW_026280850.1, from coordinate 4,967 downwards.
TTTTACACTATAGAATCATATTGCAAGTGCGCGCGCATTTGCAATATGTTTCAATGTGCATTTACCATATGAAATTTGAAATGCTCAAAAATGCAAAATTGACTGGTCTGATGGACACAGGATGGCCGAGCAGTGATAGTTGTACATTTCCATCACTCGTTGTGTTGATTTCATCATGTCCATTAGGTGATGTTTTTACACTATAGAATCATATTGCAAGTGCGCGCGCATTTGCAATATGTTTCAATGTGCATTTACCATATGAAATTTGACATGCTCAAAAATGCAAAATTGACTGGTCTGATGGACACAGGATGGCCGAGCAGTGATAGTTGTACATTTCCATCACTCGTTGTGTTGATTTCATCATGTCCATTAGGTGATGTTTTTCACTATAGAATCATATTGCAAATGCACGTGCATTGTTGTGCAACTGGTAACCCAAAAATAAAAATATGGTTGTAAATGCATTTACCGGTCATTCTGATATTAATGCTCGCTATGGGAACACAGGATGGCCGGGCAGTGATAGTTGTACATTTCCATCACTCGTTGTGTTGATTTCATCATGTCCATTAGGTGATGTTTTTACACTATAGAATCATATTGCAAGTGCGCGCGCATTTGCAATATGTTTCAATGTGCATTTACCATATGAAATTTGACATGCTCAAAAATGCAAAATTGACTGGTCTGATGGACACAGGATGGCCGAGCAGTGATAGTTGTACATTTCCATCACTCGTTGTGTTGATTTCATCATGTCCATTAGGTGATGTTTTTCACTATAGAATCATATTGCAAGTGCGCGCGCATTTGCAATATGTTTCAATGTGCATTTACCATATGAAATTTGACATGCTCAAAAATGCAAAATTGACTGGTCTGATGAACACAGGATGGCTGAGCAGTGATAGTTGTACATTTCCATCACCTGTTGTGTTGATTTCATCATGTCCATTTGTTTATGTTTTCTCACTTTTGCAAAGTCACTGTGCATTTGCAATATGGTTCAATGGGCAGGTACCATCACGAATTTGTCATGCTATAAAAATCCTGCAGGAATGTGAAATTGACTGGTCTGATGAACACAGGATGGCCGAGCAGTGATAGTTGTACATTTCCATCACTCGTTGTGTTGATTTCATCATGTCCATTAGGTGATGTTTTTTCACTATAGAATCATATTGCAAATGCACGTGCATTGTTGTGCAACTGGTAACCCAAAAATTAAAATATGGTTGTAAATGCATTTACCGGTCATTCTGATATTAATGCTCGCTATGGGAACACAGGATGGCCGGGCAGTGATAGTTGTACATTTCCATCACTCGTTGTGTTGATTTCATCATGTCCATTAGGTGATGTTTTTACACTATAGAATCATATTGCAAGTGCGCGCGCATTTGCAATATGTTTCAATGTGCATTTACCATATGAAATTTGACATGCTCAAAAATGCAAAATTGACTGGTCTGATGGACACAGGATGGCCGAGCAGTGATAGTTGTACATTTCCATCACTCGTTGTGTTGATTTCATCATGTCCATTAGGTGATGTTTTTTCACTATAGAATCATATTGCAAGTGCGCGCGCATTTGCAATATGTTTCAATGTGCATTTACCATATGAAATTTGACATGCTCAAAAATGCAAAATTGACTGGTCTGATGAACACAGGATGGCTGAGCAGTGATAGTTGTACATTTCCATCACCTGTTGTGTTGATTTCATCATGTCCATTTGTTTATGTTTTCTCACTTTTGCAAAGTCACTGTGCATTTGCAATATGGTTCAATGGGCAGGTACCATCACGAATTTGTCATGCTATAAAAATCCTGCAGGAATGTGAAATTGACTGGTCTGATGAACACAGGATGGCCGAGCAGTGATAGTTGTACATTTCCATCACTCGTTGTGTTGATTTCATCATGTCCATTAGGTGATGTTTTTTCACTATAGAATCATATTGCAAATGCACGTGCATTGTTGTGCAACTGGTAACCCAAAAATTAAAATATGGTTGTAAATGCATTTACCGGTCATTCTGATATTAATGCTCGCTATGGGAACACAGGATGGCCGGGCAGTGATAGTTGTACATTTCCATCACTCGTTGTGTTGATTTCATCATGTCCATTAGGTGATGTTTTTACACTATAGAATCATATTGCAAGTGCGCGCGCATTTGCAATATGTTTCAATGTGCATTTACCATATGAAATTTGACATGCTCAAAAATGCAAAATTGACTGGTCTGATGGACACAGGATGGCCGAGCAGTGATAGTTGTACATTTCCATCACTCGTTGTGTTGATTTCATCATGTCCATTAGGTGATGTTTTTTCACTATAGAATCATATTGCAAGTGCGCGCGCATTTGCAATATGTTTCAATGTGCATTTACCATATGAAATTTGACATGCTCAAAAATGCAAAATTGACTGGTCTGATGAACACAGGATGGCTGAGCAGTGATAGTTGTACATTTCCATCACCTGTTGTGTTGATTTCATCATGTCCATTTGTTTATGTTTTCTCACTTTTGCAAAGTCACTGTGCATTTGCAATATGGTTCAATGGGCAGGTACCATCACGAATTTGTCATGCTATAAAAATCCTGCAGGAATGTGAAATTGACTGGTCTGATGAACACAGGATGGCCGAGCAGTGATAGTTGTACATTTCCATCACTTGTTGTGTTGATTTCATCATGTCCATTAGGTGATGTTTTTTCACTATAGAATCATATTGCAAATGCACGTGCATTGTTGTGCAACTGGTAACCCAAAAATTAAAATATGGTTGTAAATGCATTTACCGGTCATTCTGATATTAATGCTCGCTATGGGAACACAGGATGGCCGGGCAGTGATAGTTGTACATTTCCATCACTCGTTGTGTTGATTTCATCATGTCCATTAGGTGATGTTTTTACACTATAGAATCATATTGCAAGTGCGCGCGCATTTGCAATATGTTTCAATGTGCATTTACCATATGAAATTTGACATGCTCAAAAATGCAAAATTGACTGGTCTGATGGACACAGGATGGCCGAGCAGTGATAGTTGTACATTTCCATCACTCGTTGTGTTGATTTCATCATGTCCATTAGGTGATGTTTTTCACTATAGAATCATATTGCAAGTGCGCGCGCATTTGCAATATGTTTCAATGTGCATTTACCATATGAAATTTGACATGCTCAAAAATGCAAAATTGACTGGTCTGATGAACACAGGATGGCTGAGCAGTGATAGTTGTACATTTCCATCACCTGTTGTGTTGATTTCATCATGTCCATTTGTTTATGTTTTCTCACTTTTTGCAAAGTCACTGTGCATTTGCAATATGGTTCAATGGGCAGGTACCATCACGAATTTGTCATGCTATAAAAATCCTGCAGGAATGTGAAATTGACTGGTCTGATGAACACAGGATGGCCGAGCAGTGATAGTTGTACATTTCCATCACTTGTTGTGTTGATTTCATCATGTCCATTAGGTGATGTTTTTCACTATAGAATCATATTGCAAATGCACGTGCATTGTTGTGCAACTGGTAACCCAAAAATTAAAAATATGGTTGTAAATGCATTTACCGGTCATTCTGATATTAATGCTCGCTATGGGAACACAGGATGGCCGGGCAGTGATAGTTGTACATTTCCATCACTCGTTGTGTTGATTTCATCATGTCCATTAGGTGATGTTTTTACACTATAGAATCATATTGCAAGTGCGCGCGCATTTGCAATATGTTTCAATGTGCATTTACCATATGAAATTTGACATGCTCAAAAATGCAAAATTGACTGGTCTGATGGACACAGGATGGCCGAGCAGTGATAGTTGTACATTTCCATCACTCGTTGTGTTGATTTCATCATGTCCATTAGGTGATGTTTTTACACTATAGAATCATATTGCAAGTGCGCGCATTTGCAATATGTTTCAATGTGCATTTACCATATGAAATTTGACATGCTCAAAAATGCAAAATTGACTGGTCTGATGGACACAGGATGGCCGAGCAGTGATAGTTGTACATTTCCATCACTCGTTGTGTTGATTTCATCATGTCCATTAGGTGATGTTTTTACACTATAGAATCATATTGCAAGTGCGCGCGCATTTGCAATATGTTTCAATGTGCATTTACCATATGAAATTTGACATGCTCAAAAATGCAAAATTGACTGGTCTGATGGACACAGGATGGCCGAGCAGTGATAGTTGTACATTTCCATCACTCGTTGTGTTGATTTCATCATGTCCATTAGGTGATGTTTTACACTATAGAATCATATTGCAAGTGCGCGCGCATTTGCAATATGTTTCAATGTGCATTTACCATATGAAATTTGACATGCTCAAAAATGCAAAATTGACTGGTCTGATGGACACAGGATGGCCGAGCAGTGATAGTTGTACATTTCCATCACTCGTTGTGTTGATTTCATCATGTCCATTTGTTTATGTTTTCTCACTTTTACCAAAGTCACTGTGCATTTGCAATATGGTTCAATGGGCAGGTACCATCACGAATTTGTCATGCTATAAAAATCCTGCAGGAATGTGAAATTGTGGCCCGATGTGAACTCGGGATAGCTGGGCAGTGATTCTGGTTCATCTCCATGGCTCGTTAGGGTTGATTTCAGAATGTCACTTTTGGTGATGGTCCCTCTCCGTTTAAACATATTGCTAATGTACAAAAGTCAACTAGCAAGTCAGTGTCCATCAGTCAATTAGATGTCATTTTGACACCAAACTGATACCAATTGACACAAACCCACTTTTTCCAACTCATTTAGAAGCCAACTATCATATATGTCAGAGCAGGCCCATAATTCACAGCGCCTTTAGTTTAAAACATAATAAAACGTAAAACACATAGTTACGTTCTAGCTGCGGGTCCAGGTCGGGCGCTATGCGAAGGCCTATGTGAAGGCGACCCCGAATC
>NW_026280849.1:0-17376 GCF_023373465.1 Oncorhynchus keta | reverse complement strand
CCATCTGTCTGTCTGTTGATCCTGCATCTCCTCTCTGTCCATCTGTCTGTCTGTTGATCCTGCATCTCCTCTCTGTCCATCTGTCTGTCTGTTGATCCTGCATCTCCTCTCTGTCCATCTGTCTGTCTGTTGATCCTGCATCAGACCAGTGCCTTCAGATGTTCATGTGTTGTACACAGCAGATGGAGAGGGAACCTCGTTGTTCCTGCTCCCAGACTGGGGACAGCAAGGGGACCCAGCGTGTGTGGATATCTGTAGGAACACAGGGCGCTGCCCTAAGGGGAAATAGGGCCTGTAATATCTGTTGTGTCCTATGTCACCTCTACCCTAAACACTTTTGGTTCATGTAAAACACAAACCACTTTGACCGTCAAACATGCACAGAGGCTTTTCCCCCACAGAGTCAGGCACCTGGAGTATTACTGTAAATTGCTTTCTTTAAAAATAATTTGTGTGTTTCTCTGTTGGGCTTTGTGTTTTGTACTGCTGCTATTATATGTCAGGTATGAAGTGTTGATAACCCAATGACATACATATTATACACACACACACACACACACACACACACACACACACACACACACACACACACACACACACACACACACACACACACACACACACACACACACACACACACACACACACACACACACACACACACAGCCTTCTACATACTTACTGCCTCCAGACTGTGGAGGCTAAATTGTCCACCGAATCATCCCCAGCTTCCAATTGGCTCATTCATCCCCCCAGCTTCCAATTGGCTCATTCATCCCCCCTCCTCTCCCCGCTATAACTATTCCTCAGGTCATTGCTGTAAATGAGAACGTGTTCTCAGTCAACTTAGCTGGTAAAACAAGGGTGAAATAAATAAAAGGCCCCCACCCAGTCTCCTCATTTGAAAGTAAATGTTGTAATGTGATCATGGTCTCCTCTGAAGAAGGTCATTACCTCTCCTCCGTCTCCCCATTGGCCTGGTTTATATTAAGCTTATCTAGTGTGAATAGATCCACTTAAGGCTCTGCACCTTTTAACCCTTAACCCTGTTTATGACCCACGGCCATTTACACTCAATTGGATGTTGCTGACACCTTGGCTCTCCTCTGTGTCTCTGACCCGGTGATCCGTCAACGTTACGTTCTAACGTTCCCTCTCTGAGGTTCAGCCTGTCCTACGAGGTTATAAATAACTAGTGTAGGACAGGTGGCCATTCCGTGCCTGATGGACCTGCGCAATTAGAACAAGCACATTTCCATGCAGTTCCATGCACTTAGACACCGGCGTGGCTCTTCCCAAAGTCCCCCAGCCTCGTTGTTTTCTTATTGATCTATGCCATTGATTTAGACGTGGGGAGGAGGAACATTTCTGCCTGTTCATTTGTTAGTTGGTTACTGTATCTTAAGCTGCAGGCCGTAAAGTAGGGTTGAAGTGCCTGGTCTGTTTAGCACCTGAACACGTCAAGGTTTATCTAAGCTCTTTATTTAAACCTCTCTCTCTCAGGTCACTTTTCTTTCCCTCCATCACCTCTGTCTCTGCTTTTCCTTCCCTCCATCACCTCTGTCTCTGCTTTTCCTTCCCTCCATCACCTCTGTCTCTGCTTTTCCTTCCCTCCGTCACCTCTGTCTCTGCTTTTCCTTCCCTCCGTCACCTCTGTCTCTGCTTTTCCTTCCTTCCCTCCGTCACCTCTGTCTCTGCTTTTCCTTCCCTCCATCACCTCTGTCTCTGCTTTTCATTCCTTCCTCCATCACCTCTGTCTCTGCTTTCCTTCCCCTCCTCCATCACCTCTGTCTCTGCTTTTCCTTCCTTCCCTCCATCACCTCTGTCTCTGCTTTTCCTTCCTTCCCTCCATCACCTCTGTCTCTGCTTTTCCTTCCTTCCTCAAGTCACCTCTGTCTCTGATACCTTCCCGTCCATCACCTCTGTCTCTTTTCCTTCCTTCCCTCCATCACACCTCTGTCTCTGCTTTTCCTTCCTTCCCTCCACCTCTGTCTCTGCTTTTCCTTCCCTCCATCACCTCTGTCTCTGCTTTTCCTTTCCTTCCTCCATCACCTCTGTCTCTGCTTTTTCCTTCCTTCCTCCATCACCTCTGTCTCTGCTTTTCCTTCCCTCCGTCACCTCTGTCTCTGCTTTTCCTTCCTCCGTCATATAGTGCTCTGTCATCTCGCTTTTTCCTTCCCTCCTCACCTCTGTCTCTGGCGCTTTATTCGCTTCCTCCATCACCTCTGTCTCTGCTTTCTTTCCTTCCCTCCATCACCTCTGTCTGCTTTTCTTCCTTCCTCAAGTCACCCCTCTGTCTCTGTCTTTTCCTTCCCTCCGTCACTCTGTCTCTGTTTTTCCTTTCCTCCATCTCCTCTGTCTCTGTCTTTTTCTTCCCTCCATCACCTCTGTCTCTGGCTTACATTCCAATCGCTTCCCTCATCACCTCTGTCTCTGCTTTTCCTTCCTTCCCTCCATCGCATCTGTCTCTGCTTTCCTTCCTTCCTCCATCACCTCTGTCTCTGCTTTTTTCCTTCCTTCCTCCATCACCTCTGTCTCTGCTTTTCCTTCCCTCCATCACCTCTGTCTCTGCTTTCCTTCCCTCATCACCTCTGTCTCTGCTTTTCCTTCCTTCCCTCCATCACCTCTGTCTCTGCTTTCCTTCCTTCCCTCCATCACCTCTGTCTCTCTGCTTTTCCTTCCTTCCCTCCATCACCTCTGTCTCTGTTTTTCCCTTCCTTCCCCTCCGTCCTCTGTCTCTGCTTTTTCTTCCTCCATCACCTCTGTCTCTAGTTTTTCCCCATTCCTCCATCACCTCTGTCTCTGGCGCTTCTTCTTCCTCATATCACACTTGTCTCTTGATTTTCCTTTTTCCTTCCTCCTCCACTTGTCTCCGTGCATCTTGATGTCCTTCCCTCCGTCATATTTGTCTTTTCATGCATTTTCCGTTCCCTCCCGTCATCTTGATGTCTCTGTTTTTCTTCCTTCCCTCCGTCATCTCTGTCTCTGCCATTTCCTTCCATCCATCACCTCTGTCTCTGCTTTTCCGTCCTCTCCATCACCTCTTCTGTTTTTCCTTCCTTCCCTCCATCACCTCTGTCTTAACTGCTTTTCCTTCCTTCTTGATCCATCACCGTTCTTGATCTCTGCTTTCTTTTCCGTTCCCTCATCACCTCTCGTCTTGTCTGCGCTCCATTATTTCCCTCCATCATATCTGTCTCTGCTTTTCCTTCCTTCCTCCATCACCTCTGTCTCTTGCTTTTCCTTCCGTCCATCACCGTCTTGTCTCTGCTTTATCCTTCCTCCATCACCTTTGTCTCTGTCTTTTCCTTCCTCCATCACCTCTGTCTCTGCTTTTCCTTCCCTCCATTACCTCTGTCTCTGCTTCATTCCTTCCCATCCATCACCTCTGTCTCTGCTTTTCCTTCCCTCCGTCACCTCTGTCTCTGCTTTTCCTTCCTTCCCTCCATCACCTCTGTCTCTGCTTTTCCTTCCCTCCATCACCTCTGTCTCTTGCTTTTCATTCCTCCATCACCTCTGTCTGCTTTTCCTTCCTTCCTCCATCACCTCTGTCTCTGGCTTTTCCTTCCTTCCCTCCATCACTCTATATATTGTTTTTCCTTCCTCTCTCCCCACTTGTCTCTTGCTTTTTCTTCCTTCCATCACTCTGTCTCTGTTTTTCCTTCCTCCATCAACTCTGTCTCTGTTTCTTCCTTCCCTCCACCTCTGTCTCTGCTTTTCATTCCCTTCCATCTCTCTGTCTCTGGCTTTTCTTCCTTCCTCCATCACCTCTGTTCTTATTTTCATTTATCCACTCTGTCTCTTGGCTTCCTCCATTCTCTGTCTCTGTTTTATTTCCTCCATCTATCTGTCTCTGCTTTTCCTTCCCTCATCACCTCTGTCTCTGTTTCCTTCCCTCCATCACCTTCTGTCTCTGCTTTTCCTTCACTCTCCATCTCCTCCATGTCTGTCTGCTTTTTCCTTCCCTCCATCTCCTCTGTCTCTGCTTTTCCTTCCTTCCCTCCATCACCTCTGTCTCTGCTTTTCCTTCCTCCATCACTCTGTCTCTGCTTTTGATTCCTTCCCTCCATCACCTCTGTCTCTGCTTTTCCTTCCCTCCATCACCTCTGTCTCTGCTTTCCTTCCCCCTCCATCACCTCTGTCTCTGCTTTTCCTTCTTCCCTCCATCATCTGTCTCTGCATTTCCTTCCCTCCATCACCTCTGTCTCTGCTTTTCATTCCTCCATCACCTCTGTCTCTGTACTCCCACCCCTCCACGTCACCTCTGTCTCTGCTTTTCCTTCCCTCCATCACCTCTGTCTCTGCTTTTCCTTCCCTCCATCACCTCTGTCTCTGCTTTTCCTTCCCTCCATCTCCTCTGTCTCTGCTTTTCCTTCCCTCCATCTCCTCTCTCTGCTTTTCCTTCCCTCCATCTCCTCTGTCTCTGCTTTTCCTTCCCTCCATCTCCTCTCTCTGCTTTTCTTTCCCTCCATCACCTCTGTCTCTGCTTTTCCTTCCCTCCATCACCTCTGTCTCTGCTTTTCTTTCCCTCCATCACCTCTGTCTCTGCTTTTCCTTCCCTCCATCTCCTCTCTCTGCTTTTCCTTCCCTCCATCACCTCTGTCTCTGCTTTTCCTTCCCTCCTTCACCTCTGTCTCTGCTTTTCCTTCCCTCCATCTCCTCTGTCTCTGCTTTTCCTTCCCTCCATCTCCTCTCTCTCTGCTTTTCCTTCCTTCCCTCCGTCACCTCTGTCTCTGCTTTTCCTTCCCTCCATCTCCTCTCTCTCTGCTTTTCCTTCCTTCCCTCCGTCACCTCTGTCTCTGCTTTTCCTTCCCTCCATCTCCTCTGTCTCTGCTTTTCCTTCCCTCCATCACCTCTGTCTCTGCTTTTCCTTCCTTCCCTCCATCACCTCTGTCTCTGCTTTTCCTTCCCTCCATCTCCTCTCTCTCTGCTTTTCCTTCCTTCCCTCCATCACCTCTGTCTCTGCTTTTCTTTCCCTCCATCACCTCTGTCTCTGCTTTTCTTTCCCTCCATCTCCTCTGTCTCTGCTTTTCCTTCCCTCCATCACCTCTGTCTCTGCTTTTCCTTCCCTCCATCACCTCTGTCTCTGCTTTTCCTTCCCTCCATCTCCTCTGTCTCTGCTTTTCCTTCCCTCCATCTCCTCTCTCTCTGCTTTTCCTTCCTTCCCTCCATCTCCTCTCTCTCTGCTTTTCCTTCCTTCCCTCCGTCACCTCTGTCTCTGCTTTTCCTTCCCTCCATCACCTCTGTCTCTGCTTTTCCTTCCCTCCATCACCTCTGTCTCTGCTTTTCCTTCCCTCCATCACCTCTGTCTCTGCTTTTCCTTCCCTCCATCATCCTCTGTCTCTGCTTTTCCTTCCCTCCATCTCCTCTGTCTCTGCTTTTCCTTCCTTCCCTCCGTCACCTCTGTCTCTGCTTTTCCTTCCTTCCCTCCATCACCTCTGTCTCTGCTTTTCCTTCCCTCCATCACCTCTGTCTCTGCTTTTCCTTCCCTCCATCACCTCTGTCTCTGCTTTTCCTTCCTTCCCTCCATCACCTCTGTCTCTGCTTTTCCTTCCCTCCATCACCTCTGTCTCTGCTTTTCCTTCCCTCCATCACCTCTGTCTCTGCTTTTCCTTCCTTCCCTCCATCACCTCTGTCTCTGCTTTTCCTTCCCTCCATCTCCTCTGTCTCTCTTTCCTTCCCTCCATCACCTCTGTCTCTGCTTTTCTTTCCCTCCATCCACCTCTGTCTCTGCTTTCCTTCCTTCCCTCCATCACTATCTGTCTCTGCTTTTCTTTCCCTCCATCACCTCTGTCTCAACTTTTCTTTCCCTCCATCACCTCTGTCTCTGCTTTCCTTCCTTCCCTCCATCACCTCTGTCTCTGCTTTTCCTTCCTTCCCTCCATCACCTCTGTCTCTGCTTTTCCTTCCCTCCATCTCCTCTGTCTCTGCTTTTCCTTCCCTCCATCACCTCTGTCTCTGCTTTTCCTTCCTTCCCTCCATCACCTCTGTCTCTGCTTTTCCTTCCCTCCATCACCTCTGTCTCTGGCACTTTCCTTCCTTCCCTCATCACCTCTGTCTCTGCTTTTCTTTCCCTCCATCCTCTGTCTCTGCTTCCTTCCCTCCATCACCTCTGTCTCTGCTTTTCCTTCCCTCCATCACCTCTGTCTCTGCTTTTCCTTCCTTCCCTCCATCACCTCTGTCTCTGCTTTTCCTTCCCTCCATCACCTCTGTCTCTGCTTTTCCTTCCTTCCCTCCATCACCTCTGTCTCTGCTTTTCCTTCCTTCCCTCCATCACCTCTGTCTCTGCTTTTCCTTCCTTCCCTCCATCACCTCTGTCTCTGCTTTTCCTTCCCTCCATCACCTCTGTCTCTGCTTTTCCTTCCCTCCATCACCTCTGTCTCTGCTTTTCCTTCCTTCCCTCCATCACCTCTGTCTCTGCTTTTCCTTCCTTCCCTCCATCACCTCTGTCTCTGCTTTTCCTTCCCTCCATCTCCTCTGTCTCTGCTTTTCCTTCCCTCCATCTCCTCTCTCTGCTTTTCCTACCCTCCATCACCTCTGTCTCTGCTTTTCCTTCCCTCCATCTCCTCTGTCTCTGCTTTTCCTTCCCTCCATCTCCTCTGTCTCTGCTTTTCCTTCCCTCCATCACCTCTGTCTCTGCTTTTCCTTCCTTCCCTCATCACCTCTGTCTCTGCTTTCATTCCCTCCATCACCTCTGTCTCTGCTTTTCCTTCCTTCCCTCCATCACCTCTGTCTCCTGCTTTTCCTTCCCTCCATCACCTCTGTCTCTACTTTTCCTTCCTTCCATCACCTCTGTCTCTACTTTTCCTTCCCTCCATCACCTCTGTCTCTGCTTTTCCTTCCCTCCATCACCTCTGTCTCTACTTTTCCTTCCTCCATCACCTCTGTGTCTCTGCTTTTCCTTCCTTCCCTCCATCACCTCTGTCTCTGCTTTTCCTTCCTTCATCACCTCTGTCTCTGCTTTTCCTTCCTTCCTCCATCACCTCTGTCTCTACTTTTCCTTCCCTCCATCACCTCTGTCTCTGCTTTTCTTTCCCTCCATCACCTCTGTCTCTGCTTTTCCTTCCTTCCCTCCATCACCTCTGTCTCTGCTTTTCGTTCCCTCCATCACCTCTGTCTCTGCTTTTCTTTCCCTCCATCACCTCTGTCTCTGCTTTTCCTTCCCTCCGTCACCTCTGTCTCTGCTTTTCCTTCCTTCCCTCCATCACCTCTGTCTCTGCTTTTCCTTCCTTCCCTCCATCACCTCTGTCTCTGCTTTTCCTTCCCTCCCTCCCCCCCCTCTCTCCTTTTTCTTCCTTCCCTCCATCACCTCTGTCTCTGCTTTTCCTTCCTTCCCTCCATCACCTCTGTCTCTGCTTTTCCTTCCCTCCATCACCTCTGTCTCTGCTTTTCTTTCCCTCCATCACCTCTGTCTCTGCTTTTCTTTCCCTCCATCACCTCTGTCTCTGCTTTTCTTTCCCTCCATCACCTCTGTCTCTGCTTTTCTTTCCCTCCATCACCTCTGTCTCTGCTTTTTTCCTTCCCTCCATCCTCTGTCTGCTTTTCCTTCCCTCCATCACCTCTGTCTCTGCTTTTCCTTCCCTCCATCACCTCTGTCTCTGCTTTTCCTTCCTTCCCTCCATCACCTCTGTCTCTGCTTTTCCTTCCTTCCCTCCATCACCTCTGTCTCTGCTTTTCCTTCCTTCCCTCCATCACCTCTGTCTCTGCTTTCCTTCCTTCCCTCCAAATCACCTCTGTCTCTGCTTTTCTTTCCCTCCATCACCTCTGTCTCTTTTCTTTCCTCCATCACCTCTGTCTCTGCTTTTCCTTCCTTCCCTCCATCACCTCTGTCTCTGCTTTTCCTTCCTTCCCTCCATCACCTCTGTCTCTGCTTTTCCTTCCTTCCTCCATCACCTCTGTCTCTGCTTTTCCTTCCTTCCCTCCATCACCTCTGTCTCTGCTTTTCCTTCCTTCCCTCCATCACCTCCTGTCTCTGCTTTTCCTTCTTCTCCATCACCCCTCTGTCTCTGCTTTTCCTTCCCTCCATCACCTCTGTCTCTGCTTTTCCTTCCTTCCCTCCATCACCTCTGTCTCTGCTTTTCCTTCCCTCCATCACCTCTGTCTCTCAAGCTTCCTTCCCTCCATCACCTCTGTCTCTACTTTTCCTTCCTTCCCCTCCATCACCTCTGTCTCTGCTTTTCCTTCCTTCCCTCCATCACCTCTGTCTCTACTTTTCCTTCCCTCCATCACCTCTGTCTCCTTTTCCTTCCTTCCCTCCATCACCTCTGTCTCTGCTTTTCCTTCCTTCCCTCCATCACCTCTGTCTCTGCTTTTCCTTCCTTCCCTCCATCACCTCTGTCTCTGCTTTTCCTTCCTACCCTCCGTCACCTCTGTCTCTGCTTTTCCTTCCTTCCCTCCGTCACCTCTGTCTCTGCTTTTCCTTCCTTCCCTCCGTCACCTCTGTCTCTGCTTTTCCTTCCTTCCCTCCGTCACCTCTGTCTCTGCTTTTCCTTCCTTCCCTCCGTCACCTCTCTCTGCTTTTCCTTCCTTCCCTCCGTCACCTCTCTCTGCTTTTCCTTCCTTCCCTCCGTCACCTCTGTCTCTGCTTTTTCCTTCCTTCCCTCCGTCACCTCTGTCTCTGCTTTTCCTTCCTTCCCTCCGTCACCTCTGTCTCTGCTTTTCCTTCCTTCCCTCCGTCACCTCTGTCTCTGCTTTTCCTTCCTTCCCTCCGTCACCTCTGTCTCTGCTTTTCCTTCCTACCCTCCGTCACCTCTGTCTCTGCTTTTCCTTCCTACCCTCCGTCACCTCTGTCTCTGCTTTTCCTTCCTTCCCTCCGTCACCTCTGTCTCTGCTTTTCCTCCATCACCTCTGTCTCTTTTCCCTTCCTCCATCACCTCTGGGTCTCTGCTTTTCCTTCCTTCCCTCCATCACCTCTGTCTCTGCTTTTCCTTCCCTCCGTCCTCTGTCACCTCTTTTCCTTCCTTCCTCGTCCTCTGTCTCTGCTTTTCCTTCCTCCATCACCTCTGTCTCTGCTTTTTCCTTCCCTCCATCACCTCTGTCTCATCTTCCTTCCTCCATCACCTTTTCCTTCCTTCCCTCCATCACCTCTGTCTCTGCTTTTCCTTCCTTCCCTCCATCACCTCTGTCTCTGCTTTTCCTTCCCTCCGTCACCTCTGTCTCTTTCCTTTTCCTTCCTTCCTCCGTCTTCTTCCCTCCATCACCCTCTGTCTCTGCTTTTCCTTCCTCCATCACCTCTGTCTCTGCTTTTCCTTCCCTCCACCTCTGTCTCTGTTCTTCCTTCCTCCATCACCTCTGTCTCTGCTTTTCATTCCTTCCCTCCATCACCTTGTCCCTCCATCACTTTTCCTTCCTTCCCTCCATCACCTCTGTCTCTGCTTTTCCTTCCCTCCATCATTTCTGTCTCTGCTTTTCCTTCCATCACCTCCTTTTCTTCCCTCATCACCTCTGTCTCTAGCACCCTTCCCTTCCCAATCCATCACCTCTGTCTCTTCCCTCCATCACCTTGTCTCTGCTTTCCTTCCTCCATCACCTCTGTCTCTGCTTTCCTTCCCTCCATCACCTCTGTCTCTGCTTTCCTTCCATCACCTCTGTCTCCTTTTCCTTCCCTCCATCACCTCTGTCTCTGCTTTCCTTCCCTCCATCACCTCTGTCTCTGCTTTTCCTTCCTTCCCTCCATCACCTCTGTCTCTGCTTTTCCTTCCTTCCCTCCATCACCTCTGTCTCTGTTTTTCATTCCTCCATCCTCTGTCTCTGCTTTTTCCTTCCCTCCATCACCTCTGTCTCTGCTTTTCATTTCCCTCCATCACCTCTGTCTCTGCTTTTCCTTCCCTCCATCACCTCACCTCTGTCTCTACCATCACCTCTGTCTCTTTTCCTTCCTTCTCCATCACCTCTGTCTCTGCTTTTCCTTCCCTCCATCCTCTGTCTCTGTTTTTCCTTCCCTCCTCTGTCTCTGCTTTTCCTTCCTCCATCCCTCCATTCTTCCCTCCCATCACCTCTGTCTCTGCTTTTCTTCCTCCATCACCTCTTCTCTGCTTTTCCTTCCTCCATCCATCCTCTGTCTCTGCTTTTCCTTCATTCCTCCATCACCTCTGTCTCTGCTTTTCACCCCTCCACTGTCTCTGCTTTCCTTCCCTCCATCACCTCTGTCTCTGCTTTTTCCTTCCCCTCCATCACCTCTGTCTCTGTTTTTCCTTCCTTCCTCCATCACCTCCATCTCTGCTTTTCCTTCCCTCCATCACCTCTGTCTCTGCTTTTCCTTCCTTCCCTGCCATTCCCCTCTCCATCACTCTGTCTCTGCTTTTCCTTCCCTCCATCACCTCTGTCTGCTTTTCCTTCCTCCATCCATCCTCTGTCTCTGTTCTTTTCCTTCCCTTCCCTCCCATCACCTCTGTCTCTGCTTTCCTTCCTTCCCTCCATCACCTCTGTCTCTGCTTTCCTTCCCTCCATCACCTCTGTCTCTGCTTTCCTCCATCACCTCTGTCCCTCCATCACCTGTCTCTGCTTTCCTTCCTTCTTCCTCCACACTTTGTCTTGCTTTTCCTTCCTTCCCTCCATCACCTCTGTCTCTGCTTTTCCTTCCTCCATCACCTCTGTCTCTGCTTTTTCCTTCCTTCCTCCATCACCTCTGTCTCTTTCCTTCCTCCATCACCTCTCTGCTTTTCCTTCCTTCCTTCCTCCATCACCTCTGTCTCTGCTTTTCCTTCCTTCCCTCCATCACCTCTGTCTCTGCTTTTCCTTCCCTCCATCACTTGTCTCTTTTTCTTCCCCCTCCATCACCTCTGTCTCTGCTTTTCCTTCCTCCATCACCTCTGTCTCTGCTTTTCCTTCCTTCCCTCCATCACCTCTGTCTCTGCTTTTCCTTCCTTCCTCCATCACCTCTGTCTCTGCTTTTCCTTCCTCCGTCACCTCTGTCTCTGCTTTTCCTTCCCTCCATCACCTCTGTCTCTGCTTTTCCTTCCCTCCATCACCTCTGTCTCTGCTTTTCCTTCCCTCCATCACCTCTGTCTCTGCTTTTCTTTCCTTCCCTCCATCACCTCTGTCTCTGCTTTTCCTTCCCTCCATCACCTCTGTCTCTGCTTTTCTTTTTCCTTCCCTCCATCACCTCTGTCTCTGCTTTTTTCCTTCCCTCCATCATCACCCTCTCCCTCCATCAATTCTGTCTCTGCTTCCTTTCACCTCTTGTCTCTGGCACCTTCCCTCCATCACCTCTGTCTCTGCTTTTCCACCTCTGTCTCTGTTTTTCCTTCCCTCCATCACCTCTGTCTCTGCTTTTCCTTCCCTCCATCACCTCTGTCTCTGCTTTTCCTTCCCTCCATCACCTCTGTCTCTGCTTTTCCTTCCTTCCCTCCATCACCTCTGTCTCTGCTTTTCCTTCCCTCCATCACTCACCTCTGTCTCTGCTTTCTTCATCACCTCTGTCTCTGCTTTTCCTTCCTTCCCTCCATCACCTCTGTCTCTGCTTTTCCTTCCCTCCCTCCGTCATCCTCTGTCTCTGCTTTTCCTTCCACTCCATCACCTCTGTCTCTGCTTTCCTTCCCTCCATCACCTCTGTCTCTGCTTTTCCTTCCCTCCATCACCTCTGTCTCTGCTTTCCTTCCCTCCATCACCTCTGTCTCTGCTTTTCCTTCCCTCCATCACCTCTGTCTCTGCTTTTCCTTCCTTCCTCCATCACCTCTGTCTCTGCTTTTCCTTCCTTCCCTCCATCACCTCTGTCTCTGCTTTTCCCTTCCCTCCATCACCTCTGTCTCTGATTTTCCTTCCTTCCCTCCATCACCTCTGTCTCTGCTTTTCCTTCCTTCCCTCCATCACCTCTGTCTCTGCTTTTTCCTTCCCTCCATCACCTCTGTCTCTGCTTTTCCTTCCTTCTCCATCACCTCTGTCTCTGCTTTTCCTTCCTCCATCACCTCTGTCTCTGCTTTTTCCTTCCCTCCATCACCTCTGTCTCTGCTTTTCCTTCCCTCCATCACCTCTGTCTCTGCTTTTCCTTCCCTCATCACCTCTGTCTCTGCTTTTCCTTCCCTCCATCACCTCTGTCTCTGCTTTTCCTTCCCTCCATCACTCTGTCTCTGCTTTTCCTTCCTTCCCTCCATCACCTCTGTCTCTGCTTTTTCCTTCCCTCCATCACCTCTGTCTCTGCTTTTCCTTCCTCCATCACCTCTGTCTCTGCTTTTCCTTCCCTCCATCACCTCTGTCTCTGCTTTTTTCCTTCCCTCCATCACCTCTGTCTCTGTTTTCCTTCCTTCCTCCATCACCTCTGTCTCTGCTTTTCCTTCCCTCCATCACCTCTGTCTCTGCTTTTCCTTCCTTCCCTCCATCACCTCTGTCTCTGCTTTTCCTTCCTCCATCATCTGTCTCTGCCATCCTCTGTCTCTGCTTTTCCTTCCCTCCATCACCTCTGTCTCTGCTTTTCCTTCCCTTCCCTCCATCACCTCTGTCTCTGCTTTTCCTTCCTTCCCTCCATCACCTCTGTCTCTGCTTTTCCTTCCTCCATCCCTCTCTGTTTTCTTCCTCTGTCTCTGCTTTTCCTTCCCTCCATCACCTCTGTCTCTGCTTTTCCTTCCCTCCCTCCATCACCTCTGTCTCTGCTTTCCATCACCTCCTTCCTTCCTCCATCACCTCTGTCTCTGCTTTTCCTTCCCTCTCCATCACCTCTGTCTCTGCTTTTCCTTCCTCCATCACCTCTGTCTCTGCTTTTCCTTCCCTCCATCACCTCTGTCTCTGCTTTTCCTTCCCTCCATCACCTCTGTCTCTGCTTTTCCTTCCTTCCCTCCATCACCTCTGTCTCTGCTTTTCCTTCCCTCCCTCACTTCTGTCTCTGCTTTTCCTTCCTTCCCTCCATCCCCTCTGTCTCTGCTTTTCCTTCCTTCCCTCCATCACCTCTGTCTCTGCTTTTCCTTCCTTCCCTCCATCACCTCTGTCTCTGCTTTTCCTTCCCTCCATCACCTCTGTCTCTGCTTTTCCTTCCTCCATCCCTCCCTTGCTCATCACCTCTGTCTCTGCTTTTCCTTCCCCCTCCATCACCTCTGTCTCTGCTTTTCCTTCCCTCCATCACCTCTGTCTCTGCTTTTCCTTCCTTCCCTCCATCACTCTGTCTCTGCTTTTCCTTCCCTCCATCACCTCTGTCTCTCCCTTCCCTCCATCCTCTGTCTCTGTCTCCCTCCATCTTTTCCTTCCCTCCATCACCTCTGTCTCTGCTTTTCCTTCCTTCCCTCCATCACCTCTGTCTCTGCTTTTCCTTCCTACCCTCCATCACCTCTGTCTCTGCTTTTCCTTCCCTCCATCACCTCTGTCTCTGCTTTTCCTTCCTTCCCTCCATCACCTCTGTCTCTGCTTTTCCTTCCCTTCCCTCCATCACCTCTGTCTCTGCGTTTCCTTCCTCCATCACCTCTGTCTCTGCTTTTCCTTCCTTCCCTCCATCACCTCTGTCTCTGCTTTTCCTTCCTTCCATCACCTCTCTCTGTCTCCATGTCTTTTCCTTCCTTCCCTCATCACCTCTGTCTCTGCTTTTCCTTCCCTCCATCACCTCTGTCTCTGCTTTTCCTTCCCCCTCCATCACCTCTGTCTCTGCTTTTCCCTTCTTCCATCACCTCTGTCTCTGCTTTTCCTTCCCTCCATCACCTCTGTCTCTGCTTTTCCTTCCCTCCATCACCTCTGTCTCTGCTTTTCCTTCCCTCCATCACCTCTGTCTCTGCTTTTCCTTCCCTCCATCACCTCTGTCTCTGCTTTTCCTTCCCTCCATCACCTCTGTCTCTGCTTTTCCTTCCCTCCATCACCTCTGTCTCTGCTTTTCCTTCCTTCCGTCACCTCTGTCTCTGCTTTTCCTTCCCTCCATCACCTCTGTCTCTGCTTTCCTTCCCTCCATCACCTCTGTCTCTGCTTTTCCTTCCCTCTCCATCACCTCTGTCTCTGCTTTTCCTTCCCTCCATCACCTCTGTCTCTGCTTTTCCTTTTCACCTCTGTCTCTGCTTTTCTTCCTTCCCTCCATCACCTCTGTCTCTGCTTTTCCTTCCTCCATCACCTTGTTCTGCTTCCTTCCCTCCATCACCTCTGTCTCTGCTTTTCCTTCCTTCCCTCCATCACCTCTGTCTCTGCTTTTCCTTTCCTTCCCTCCATCACCTCTGTCTCTGCTTTCCTTCCCTTCACTCTCCCTCCCCATCACCTCTGTCTCTGCCATTTTCCTTCCTTCCCTCCATCACCTCTGTCTCTGCTTTTCCTTCCCTCCATCACCTCTGTCTCTGCTTTTCCTTCCCTCCATCACCTCTGTCTCTGCTTTTCCTTCCCTCCATCACCTCTGTCTCTGCTTTTCCTTCCTTCACCTCCATCACCTCTGTCTCTGTCTCCTCCATGCTTTTCTTTCCCCCTCCATCACCTCTGTCTCTGCTTTTCCTTCCCTCCATCACCTCTGTCTCTGCTTTTCCTTCCCTCCATCACCTCTGTCTCTGCTTTTCCTTCCCTCCATCACCTCTGTCTCTGCTTTTTCCTTCCCTCCATCACCTCTGTCTCTGCTTTTCCTTCCCTCCATCACCTCTGTCTCTGCTTTTCCTTCCTTCCCTCCATCACCTCTGTCTCTGCTTTTCCTTCCTTCCCTCCATCACCTCTGTCTCTGCTTTTTCCCTCCATCACCTGCTTTTCCTTCCTTCCCTCCATCACCTCTGTCTCTGCTTTTCCTTCCCTCCATCACCTCTGTCTCTGCTTTTCCTTCCCCTCCATCACCTCTGTCTCTGCTTTTCTTCCCTCCATCACCTCTGTTCTGCTTTTCTTCCCTCCATCACCTCTGTCTCTGCTTTTCCTTCCCTCCATCACCTCTGTCTCTGCTTTTCCTTCCTTCCCTCCATCACCTCTGTCTCTGCTTTTCCTTCCTTCCCTCCATCACCTCTGTCTCTGCTTTTCTTTCCCTCCATCACCTCTGTCTCTGCTTTTCCTTCCCTCCATCACCTCTGTCTCTGCTTTTCCTTCCTTCCCTCCATCACCTCTGTCTCTGCTTTTCCTTCCTTCCCTCCATCACCTCTGTCTCTGCTTTTCTTTCCCTCTGTCACCTTTGGTTTTAGTGGTCTCGGATGACTGGGAAACTGACACCACTCATAACGATGGGGATATAACCTCTGTTTATAATCATAGTTGTGGGTCTGTGTAATGTCCTCATCTTTGTGAGTTTGTAGTGGTGTGGTCGTACCGGCTAGCCTCTTCATCTGCAGAGCAAAGTGCTCTCTGAACTTAGGTACGTCAGTCTCTGTTTGGCAGTCGTTGTGGTCATTGTGGCCGTCTCAGGTGAGGGTGTCTGGCTGGAAGAGAGGTCGCCTTGCCTGCCACCCTGTGGCACTGTAAACCAACCGTTCCAGCCCTGACCGCCCGCCCGCCCGCCCGGGGGCTGCTTTAGAGAGCCAGCCGGGCCCATGAATACTGCATGGTGGAGCTTTTATTACACCAGGGGCTGGAGTGTAAATAAGATCCAGGCAATGGGGCACGTTTACTGGGGTCAGGACGGGGGGGAAGAGGGGGTGGGGACGGGCGGCTGGGTAACCTTGCTCCCAGGTCCTCTAGTCACCAGGCCTGTCACTGTAACTCACTGGTGGAGGGTTGGCCCTGAGGGGGGTCAAGGACAGTGGATCTACTGGGCCCATTACATTACAGGCTGCATGGAGGATAGAGACTGGAGTGTAGACTACTCACCCGCTCTAACAGTGAGGTTGTACTGTCGTCGTGTCATCACTCTGTTGGGGAGTAGAGGAAGAACATTAGGCCTACCTCATCCTGGTATCTGTTAGCTCACCTGTTAGATTTAAATGTGATCTTGTATCTTCACAACCTGTTGGTTATGGTTCATCTACTTGTCCCCTGGTTTCCTGTTAGACAGAATGGTTAAATGTTAGCCTCTTCATCTTGTCCCCTGGTTTCACATTAGTGACAGAATGGTTGTTGGTGTATGGTTCATCTGCTTGTCCCCTGGTTTCCTGGTTCATTAGTGACAGAATGGTGTAGACGTGAGAAAAGAGGTTAGCCTCCAAAGAATGGTGTAGACGTGAGAAAAGAGGTTATCCTCTTAGTGACAGAATGGTAGACTTGAGAAAAGAGGTTATCCCTGGTATTAGTGACAGAATGGTGCAGTCATCGTAAAGAACCATCTTCCTGACTGAGTCAGCAGGTTTTTTTTTCTGTGAACCTGAACATGTTCAGCATGATAAAATAATGATGATTTGCTCTGTTCGTTGGCTACACACAGAATCAGTCCAATCACTATTTAACATCTCTGGCTCTCCGCTCCGGTCTCAATTAACAGTCTTCCTCTTGTCTTAATTAAGAACCAGTAGTCGAGCTTAATTGATATTGATTGTAGCTTAAAGGAGGAGTAACGCATCAAAACGAAAAGGTGAAAGTACGCCTCAAATACACAGAGGCCTTTTACAGACCTAAAGGAGAGTTCACTAGGTAACATCCACGGGTGGGAGGAGTGGTAGCCGTTCCTACGAAGGACCTGTGTTCGATGCATTCTCATGCCTTCATGCATTTAAGACTCAGCTGTAATTAGGACCCCAGTACCTGACATGAATGCTTATAGTAAACCTTATGATACAAAGTCGTTACATGTAAAGCTAAAGCCAAGTTTAAAACGCCATTGTCATGAAGTATCTTAAGTAGAAACAGTATGTCGGTGTGTCCAGCGCCCGGCCTACGAGGGATGGTCTGTTTGTCCTGACTGGAGGGTAGTTATCAGACGACCCAGACCAGACACTAAGAGGTGTTATTAATTAAAGGGCCAGTTTAGAGGTGCAACACGATCCTCCTATCTACCACGCATTAATCACACACCCTGGTCTGAGCTCATACACGCCGGCCTACCCTGTTGACAGGTGAAACCTCGGGAGGTATCCAGTATACCTGGCTGTCGTAAACAAACTGGTGAACTGGCCTGGTGACGTACGCCTCCCTGTGGCCCTCACCCCGGCAGCTGTTCTACGGGGACAAGAGGATTGGATGTTGAGACATTGGCGCTTTTGGTAAACCGACCCTCTTGGCCGGTAACTAAACCCGCCGATGGGCATTAAGGAGTTTCATAATTAAATCATCAAGGTCGTCTAGGCCAGCCGGCGCTCCTCGGCTGTTTGGTTTACCTGCCACCTGAAACCTGTCTGGAGAACTGTGACGATACAGGACTGACTGGGCTCAATGGACATGTGTCATGAAGGCTATTGTTTTGACCTCTGACCTTTTTAATGATGGAAATGCTGTTAGACTAAGAGACATGTTGTCATGAAGGCTATTGTTTTGACCTCTGACCTTTTTAATGATGGAAATGCTGTTAGACTAAGAGACATGTTGTCATGAAGGCTATTGTTTTGACCTCTGACCTTTTTAATGATGGAAATGCTGTTAGAC
>NW_026280848.1:0-11914 GCF_023373465.1 Oncorhynchus keta | reverse complement strand
TAGGGAGAGAGAGATAAAGACACACAGAGAAACAAACAGAGACCCAGACAGCAACAGATGAAAAGTGAGCGCCAGCATCAACTGTTTAATGTCTCCACAGTGACATAGCCAGTCTGGACAGGTTTGGGTACTGCCGTATAGTGGGACGTATAAAGGACATGATCATGCGTGGAGGGAGAGAACATCTACCCTGCTGAGATAGAGAAGTTCCTTCACACCCATCCCAACAACGTACCCAGGAGGCCCAGGTGAGAACCACACCCATCCCAAGCGTACCCAGGAGGCTTGGGTGAGAACCACACCCATCCCAACGTGGGAGGCCCGGGGTGAGGAACCACACCCATCCCAAGCGTACAGGAGGCCCAGGACTCGGCACCACTAGGGCATTAGAGAATAGAACAGCACCACAGTAGCACCATACACAACCAAGTTACACAAATCTATCCAGGAAATGTTAGTACCAGAACCTTTCATTTCCTGTCTTAATTTCTCAATACTCATATCACCATATGATGTCCATACACAATGTCAACAGTAGGTATGGTTGGGTCAGTTTTCTGATTCCAGTGTATCCAGGTGATTATATTCTCTCCCTGTCCACCTCTCTTTCTCCCCAGGTGTTTATATTCTCTCCCTGTCCACCTCTCTTTCTCCCCAGGTGTTTATATTCTCTCCTGTCATGTCCACCTCTCTTTCTCCCCAGGTGTTTATATTCTCTCCCTGTCAACCTCTCTTTCTCCCCAGGTGTTTATATTCTCTCCCTGTCCACCTCTCTTTCTCCCCAGGTGTTTATATTCTCTCCTGTCAACCTCTCTTTCTCCCCAGGTGTTTATATTCTCTCCCTGTCCACCTCTCTTTCTCCCCAGGTGTTTATATTCTCTCCCTGTCAACCTCTCTTTCTCCCCAGGTGTTTATATTCTCTCCCTGTCCACCTCTCTTTCTCCCCAGGTGTTTATATTCTCTCCTGTCAACCTCTCTTTCTCCCCAGGTGTTTATATTCTCTCCCTGTCCACCTCTCTTTCTCCCCCAGGTGTTTATATTCTCTCCCTGTCAACCTCTCTTTCTCCCCAGGTGTTTATATTCTCTCCCTGTCCACCTCTCTTTCTCCCCAGGTGTTTATATTCTCTCCCTGTCAACCTCTCTTTCTCCCCAGGTGTTTATATTCTCTCCCTGTCCACCTCTCTTTCTCCCCAGGTGTTTATATTCTCTCCCTGTCCCGTCCACCTCTTTTCTCCCCAGGTGATTATATTCTCTCCCTGTCTTTCTTTCTCCCAGGTGTTTATATTCTCTCCCTGTCCTGTCCACCTCTCTTTCTCCCCAGGTGATTGGCGTGAGAGATGAGAGGTTAACAGGTGTGTGCCTGTATCAGACTGAAGGAGGGACAGGACTGTAACAGAGAGGGAGATCAGAAACTTCTGCAAGGGACAGGTGAGAGAGAAGGAACATGTCACCTGGGGATTATCCTAAGATGGTTATCCCACTGAGGTGAAGTCGTTTTAACCAGATGGTTATCACACTGGGTTGAAGTCGTTTTAACCAGATGGTTATCCCACTGAGTTGAAGTCGTTTAACCAGATGGTTATCCCACTGAGGCTGAAGTCGTTTTAACCAGATGGTTATCCACTGAGGTGAAGTCGTTTTAACCAGATGGTTATCCCACTGGGTTGAAGTCGTTTAACCAGATGGTTATCCCACTGAGGTGAGTCGTTTTAACCAGATGGTTATCCCACTGAGGTGAAGTAGTTTTAACCAGATGGTTATCCCACTGAGGTGAAGTCGTTTTAACCAGATGGTTATCCCACTGAGGTTGAAGTCGTTTTAACCAGATGGTTATCCCACTGAGTTGAAGTCGTTTTAACCAGATGGTTATATCCCAATGATGGTCGTTTTAACCAGATGGTTATCCCACTGAGGTGAAGTCGTTTTTAACCAGATGGTTATCCCAGATGGTCGTTTAACCAGATGGTTATCCCACTGATTGGTTATTAACCAGATGGTTATCCCACTGAGGTTGAGTCGTTTTAACCAGATGGGTTATCCCACTGAGTTGAAGTCGTTTTAACCAGATGGTTATCCCCTGGGTTGACTGATGGCCCACTGAGTTGAGTCGTTTTAACCAGATGGTTTAGATGGTTATCCCACTGGGTTGTTTTAACCAGATGGTTACGTTTCGTTTTAACAGATGGTTATCCCACTGAGTTGAAGTCATTTTTAACCAGATGGTTATCCCACTGAGGTGAAGTCGTTTTAACCAGATGGTTATCCCAGATGGTCGTTTTATCACTGGGTTGAAGTCGTTTAACCAGATGATGGATTTATCCCACTGAGGTGAAGTCGTTTTAACAGATTTATCAGATGGTTATTCGATGGTTATCCACTGAGTTGAACCAGATGGTTATCCCACTGGGTTGAAGTCGTTTTAACCAGATGGTTTATCCCACTGGGTTGAAGTCTCGTTTAACCAGATGGTTATCCCACTGAGGTGAAGTCGTTTTAACCAGATGGTTATCCCAGATGGTTATTAACCAGATGGTTATCACTGGGTTGAAGTCGTTTTAACCAGATGGTTTATCCCACTGAGTTGAAGTCGTTTAACCAGATGGTTATCCCAGATCCCAGATGGTTATCCCACTGGGCTGAAGTCGTTTTTAACCAGATGGTTATCTCAGATGGTTATCACTGAGTTGAAGTCGTTTTAACCAGATGGTTATCCCACTGAGTTGAAGTCGTTTTTTGGTTATCCCAGATGGTTATCCCATCCCCACTGGGTTGAAGTCGTTTTAACCAGATGGTTATCACTGGGTTGAAGTAGTTTTAACCAGATGGTTATCCAGATGGTTATCTGGGTTGAAGTCGTTTTAACCAGATGGTTATCCCACTGAGTTGAAGTCGTTTTAACCAGATGGTTATCCCACTGAGTTGAAGTCGTTTTAACCAGATGGTTATCCACTGAAATGAAGTGGTTTTAACCAGATGGTTATCCCACTGGGTTGAAGTCGTTTAACCAGATGGTTATTTTGATCCCAGATGGTTACCCACTGAGGTGAAGTAGTTTTAACCAGATGGTTATGGTTATCCCCAGATGGTTATCACTGGGCTGAAGTCGTTTTAACCAGATGGTTATCCCACTGGGTTGAAGTCGTTTTAACCAGATGGTTATCCCAGATGGTTATCCCACTGAGGGCTGAAATAGTTTTAACCAGATGGTTATCCCAGATGGTTATCCCACTGAGGCTGAAGTCATTTTAACCAGATGGTTATCCACTGGGTTTTTTAACAGATGGTTATCCCAGATTAGTTTATCCACTGGGCTGAGTTGAAGTCGTTTTTAACCAGATGGTTATCCCAGATGGTTATCCCTGGTGAAGTCGTTTTAACCAGATGGTTATCCCACTGAGTTGAAGTAGTTTTAACCAGATGGTTATCCCACTGGGCTGAAGTCGTTTTAACCAGATGGTTTATCCCACTGGGTTGAAGTCGTTTTAACCAGATGGTTTATCCACTGAGTGAAGTCGTTTTAACAGATGGTTATCCCACTGGGGTGAAGTAGTTTTAACTAGATGGTTATCCCACTGAGGTGAAGTCGTTTTAACAGATGGTTATCCCACTGAGTTGAAGTAGTTTTAACCAGATGGTTTATCCCACTGAGCTGAAGTCAACTAGATTTATCCCAGATGGAAATTTTAACCAGATCCCACTGAGTTGAGTCGTTTTAACCAGATGGTTATCACTGGGTTGAAGTCGTTTAACCAGATGGTTATCCCACTGAGGTTGAAGTAGTTTTAACCAGATGGTTATCCCAGATGGTTTTCCCAGATGGTTATCCCACTGAGGTGAAGTCATTTTAGCAGATGGTTTATCCCCACTGAGAGTTGAAGTCGTTTAACCAGATGGTTATCACTGAGGTGAAGTCGTTTTAACCAGATGGTTATCCCAGATGGTTATCCCACTGGGCTGAAGTCATTTAACCAGATGGTTATCCCACTGAGTTGAAGTAGTTTTAACCAGATGGTTATCACTGAGGTGAAGTCGTTTTAACCAGATGGTTATCCCACTGGGTTGAAGTCGTTTTAACCAGATGGTTATCCCACTGAGGTGAAGTCGTTTTAACCAGATGGTTATCCCACTGGGTTGAAGTCGTTTTAACCAGATGGTTATCCCACTGAGGTGAAGTCGTTTTAACCAGATGGTTATCCCACTGGGTTGAAGTCGTTTTAACCAGATGGTTATCCCACTGGGGTGAAGTAGTTTTAACCAGATGGTTATCCCACTGGGGTGAAGTAGTTTTAACCAGATGGTTATCCCACTGGGTTGAAGTCGTTTTAACCAGATGGTTATCCCACTGAGGTGAAGTCGTTTTAACCAGATGGTTATCCCACTGGGTTGAAGTCGTTTTAACCAGATGGTTATCCCACTGAGGTGAAGTCGTTTTAACCAGATGGTTATCCCATTGGGTTGAAGTCGTTTTAACCAGATGGTTATCCCACTGGGTTGAAGTCGTTTTAACCAGATGGTTATCCCACTGAGGTGAAGTAGTTTTAACCAGATGGTTATCCCAGATGGTTATCCCACTGGGGTGAAGTCGTTTTAACCAGATGGTTATCCCAGATGGTTATCCCACTGAGTTGAAGTCGTTTTAACCAGATGGTTATCCCACTGGGTTGAAGTCGTTTTAACCAGATGGTTATCCCACTGAGGTGAAGTCGTTTTAACCAGATGGTTATCCCACTGGGTTGAAGTCGTTTTAACCAGATGGTTATCCCACTGAGGTGAAGTCGTTTTAACCAGATGGTTATCCCACTGGGTTGAAGTCGTTTTAACCAGATGGTTATCCCACTGAGGTGAAGTCGTTTTAACCAGATGGTTATCCCAGATGGTTATCCCACTGAGGTGAAGTCGTTTTAACCAGATGGTTATCCCACTGGGTTGAAGTCGTTTTAACCAGATGGTTATCCCACTGAGGTGAAGTCGTTTTAACCAGATGGTTATCCCACTGGGTTGAAGTCGTTTTAACCAGATGGTTATCCCACTGAGGTGAAGTCGTTTTAACCAGATGGTTATCCCACTGAGGTGAAGTCGTTTTAACCAGATGGTTATCCCACTGGGTTGAAGTCGTTTTAACCAGATGGTTATCCCACTGGGTTGAAGTCGTTTTAACCAGATGGTTATCCCACTGAGGTGAAGTAGTTTTAACCAGATGGTTATCCCAGATGGTTATCCCAATGAGGTGAAGTCGTTTTAACCAGATGGTTATACCACTGAGGTGAAGTCGTTTTAACCAGATGGTTATCCCAGATGGTTATCCCAGATGGTTATCCCAATGAGGTGAAGTCGTTTTAACCAGATGGTTATACCACTGAGGTGAAGTCGTTTTAACCAGATGGTTATCCCACTGGGTTGAAGTAGTCGCTTTAACCAGATGGTTATCCCACTGAGGTGAAGTCGTTTTAACCAGATGGTTATCCCACTGAGGTTGAAGTCGCTTTAACCAGATGGTTATCCCACTGAGGTTGAAGTCGCTTTTAACCAGATGGTTATCCCACTGAGGTGAAGTCGTTTTAACCAGATGGTTATCCCACTGGGTTGAAGTCGTTTTAACCAGATGGTTATCCCACTGAGGTGAAGTCGTTTTAACCAGATGGTTATCCCACTGGGTTGAAGTCGTTTTAACCAGATGGTTATCCCACTGAGTTGAAGTCGTTTTAACCAGATGGTTATCCCACTGAGGTGAAGTAGTTTTAACCAGATGGTTATCCCAGATGGTTATCCCAATGAGGTGAAGTCGTTTTAACCAGATGGTTATCCCAGATGGTTATCCCAATGAGGTGAAGTCGTTTTAACCAGATGGTTATACCACTGAGGTGAAGTCGTTTTAACCAGATGGTTATCCCAGATGGTTATCCCAGATGGTTATCCCAATGAGGTGAAGTCGTTTTAACCAGATGGTTATCCCAGATGGTTATCCCAATGAGGTGAAGTCGTTTTAACCAGATGGTTATACCACTGAGGTGAAGTCGTTTTAACCAGATGGTTATCCCAGATGGTTATCCCAGATGGTTATCCCATTGTCCCACTGGGGTGGGGAGTCGTTTTAACCAGATGGTTGCTCCCATGGGTTGAAGTCGTTTAACCAGATGGTTATCCCACTGAGGTAAATCGTTTTTATGAATGGATTATCCCACTGAGGTGAAGGTGAAGTCGTTTTAACTAGTCTTTCGGTCAGTCCATCATTACCAAGCATCGGCAACATGTCTTATGTGAACGAGAAGCGTAACTCTTTATACTTGTTCCCAGATTTCTCACTTCAAGATCCCCCTCTGTGGTGTTTGTGGACAGCTATCCACTGACTGCCTCTGGAAAGGTAGGATGGCTTCATGACACTAAACAGATCAGGTTATCCAGGTTAATGATATTAAATACCCAGCACAGACTACTGTGTTGATCACCTCTGTGTTTGTCCTTTCCTGGGTCCAGAAGATCAAGCAGGGAGAGATGGAGAAGAAGCTGGGTCTGTGATTGACAGAAGGACCTAGACAGACTGGTTACAAAGGCTCTGTGTCTGTTACAGCAATATATTGCTATATTTCAATAAAACCAAGAGCAAAAAATAAAGTCTAAGCTCATGTTACGGTTCATGGTGATGTGCCTCAACTCTGTCAGCACTTATTTTTCAATATCTTTATTTCATTTTGCTCGAACAGACTGGACAACTAATTGTACATCATGACATGTGATCTTGGACTGATGTACGATAGTAAATCTCAGGTTCTTCATTTTAAACATGACATAAAGACATCTGAAATAAATAGAACTGTAATAATGCCAGACGTTGGTATGTACACATGTGTTGTTAGGCAGGATTACAATGCTTAGTTCAACCCTGTATATATGGGGACAGAGCAACAGGCTGACAGAGCAGCAGGCTGACAGAGCAGCAGGCTGACAGAGCAACAGGCTGACAGAGCAGCAGGCTGACAGAGCAGCAGGCTGACAGAGCAGCAGGCTGACAGAGCAACAGGCTGACAGAGCAGCAGGCTGACAGAGCAGGCTGACAGAGCAGCAGGCTGACAGAGCAGCAGGCTGACAGAGCAACAGGCGGACAGAGCAGCAGGCTGACAGAGCAACAGGCTGACAGAGCAGCAGGCTGACAGAGCAACAGGCTGACAGAGGCAACAGGCTGACAGAGCAGCAGCTGACAGAGCAGCAGGCTGACAGAGCAACAGGCTGACAGAGCAGCAGGCTGACAGAGCAACAGGCTGACAGAGCAGCAGGCTGACAGAGCAACAGGCTGACAGAGCAACAGGCTGACAGAGCAACAGGCTGACAGAGCAGCAGGCTGACAGAGCAACAGGCTGACAGAGCAACAGGCTGACAGAGCAACAGGCTGACAGAGCAACAGGCTGACATAGAGCTCAAGAGTGACATGGTAGAGGTGGGTGACATCTGTGACAACCCTCCTCTGTTTGCTGTATTCTTTTCTCTCTGCTCTCGTTTTCCTTATTAGGATGCAGGTGGGGCGGAGCAGAGAGTCGTCAGTGACAAGGGGCGGGCGGGTGTGTCCCAGGATCATGTTAAAGAATTAAATTCCTATACGTTTATTTAACCAATTCAATTAAACACTCTGCCCATTCTAAGAATTTGTAAGATACTTATTTACATAAAATGGACAGAGGCCAGTCTCAAAATCAATCAATAGCGTTTATTCTCGAGAGTACTGATCATGGTGCTACAGTTTACAAATAAAAGTGACGTCATAGGTTTTAAACTGTCCCTCCTCCACTCTGATACAACGGCAGTATAGTTCACAAGCCTCCCTCCTCCACTCTGATACAAAGGCAGTATAGTTCACAAGCCTCCCTCCTCCACTCTGATACAACGGCAGTATTATAGTTCACAAAGCATTCCTCCTCCACTCTGATACAAAGGCAGTATAGTTCTCGCCTCCCTCCTCCACTCTGATACAACGGCAGTATAGTTCACAAGCCTTCCTCTGCTCCACTCTGATACAAAGGCAGTATAGTTCACAAGCCTCCCTCCTCCACTCTGATACAACGGCAGTATGGTTCACAAGCCTCCCTCCTCCCTCTGATACAACGAGTATATTCTGACCTCCTCTCCACTCTGATACAACGGCAGTATAGTTCTGACCTTCCTCCTCCTCTGATACAACGGCAGTATAGTTCACAAGCCTCCTCCTCCACTCTGATCTAAAGGCAGTATAGTTCTGGCCCTCCTCCCATTCTGATACAACGGCAGTATGGTTCACAACCTCCCCTCCCACTCTGATACAAAGCGAGTATAGTTCACAAGCCTCCCTCCTCCACTCTGATACAAAGGCAGTATAGTTCACAAGCCTCCCTCCTCACTCTGATACAACGGCAGTATGGTTCACAAGCCTCCCTCCTCCACTCTGATGCGGCAGTATAGTTCCCAAGCCTCCCTCCTCCACTCTGATACAACGGCAGTATAGTTCTAACCTTCCTCCTCCACTCTGATACAACGACGAGTATAGTTCACAAGCCTCCCTCCTCCACTCTGATACAAAGGCAGTATAGTTCTGAAAGCCTCCCTCCTCCCACTCTGATACAACGGCAGTATAGTTCACAAGCCTCCCCTCCACTCTGATACAACGGCGTATGGTTCACAAGCCTCCCTCCTCCACTCTGATACAAAGGCAGTATAGTTCACAAGCCTCCCTCCTCCACTCTGATACAACGGCAGTATAGTTCACAAGCCTCCCTCCACTCTGATACAAAGGCAGTATAGTTCACAAGCCTCCCTCCTCCTCTGATACAACGGCAGTATAGTTCACAAGCCTCCCTCCACTCTGATACAAAGGCAGTATAGTTCACAAGCCTCCCTCCTCCACTCTGATACAACGGCAGTATAGTTCACAAGCCTTCCTCCTCCACTCTGATACAAAAGGCAGTATAGTTCACAAGCCTCCCTCCACCACTCTGATACAAAGGCAGTATAGTTCACAAGCCTCCCTCCTCCACTCTGATACAATGGCAGTATAGTTCACAAGCCTTCCTCCACCACTCTGATACAAAGGCAGTATAGTTCACAAGCCTCCCTCCTCCCTCTGATACAAAGGCAGTATAGTTCACAAGCCTTCCTCCTCCACTCTGATACAAAGGCAGTATAGTTCACAAGCCTCCCTCCTCCACTCTGATACAAAGGCAGTATAGTTCACAAGCCTCCCTCCTCCACTCTGATACAAAGGCAGTATAGTTCACAAGCCTCCCTCCACCACTCTGATACAAAGGCAGTATAGTTCACAAGCCTCCCTCCTCCACTCTGATACAAAGGCAGTATAGTTCACAAGCCTCCCTCCTCCCACTCTGATACAAAGGCAGTATAGTTCACAAGCCTTCCTCCACCACTCTGATACAAAGGCAGTATAGTTCACAAGCCTCCTCCTCCACTCTGATACAAAGGCAGTATAGTTCACAAGCCTTCCTCCTCCACTCTGATACAAAGGCAGTATAGTTCACAAGCCTCCCTCCTCCACTCTGATACAAAGGCAGTATAGTTCACAAGCCTTCCTCCTCCACTCTGATACAAAGGCAGTATAGTTCACAAGCCTCTCTCCTCCACTCTGATACAAAGGCAGTATAGTTCACAAGCCTCCCTCCTCCACTCTGATACAACGGCAGTATAGTTCTAAGCCTCCCTCCTCCACTCTGATACAACGGCAGTATAGTTCACAAGCCTCCCTCCTCCACTCTGATACAACGGCAGTATAGTTCTAAGCCTTCCTCCTCCACTCTGATACAACGGCAGTATAGTTCACAAGCCTCCCTCCTCCCACTCTGATACAAAGGCAGTATAGTTCACAAGCCTCCCTCCTCCCACTCTGATACAACGGCAGTATAGTTCTAAGCCTCCCTCCTCCACTCTGATACAACGGCAGTATAGTTTCTAAGCCTCCCTCCTCCACTCTGATACAAAGGCAGTATAGTTCCTGACAGCCTCCCTCCTCCACTCTGATACAACGGCAGTATAGTTCTAAGCCTCCCTCCACTCTGATACAAAGGCAGTATAGTTCACAAGCCTCCCTCCTCCACTCTGATACAACGGCAGTATAGTTCACAAGCCTCCCTCCACTCTGATACAAAAGGCAGTATAGTTCACAAGCCTCCCTCCTCCACTCTGATACAACGGCAGTATAGTTCACAAGCCTCCCTCCTCCACTCTGATACAAAGGCAGTATAGTTCACAAGCCTCCCTCCTCCACTCTGATACAAAGGCAGTATAGTTCACAAGCCTCCCTCCTCCCACTGTGATACAAAGGCAGTATAGTTCACCCTCCCTCCTCCACTCTGATACAAAGGCAGTATAGTTCACAAGCCTCCCTCCTCCACTCTGATACAAAGGCAGTATAGTTCACCCCCTCCCTCCTCCACTCTGATACAAAGGCAGTATAGTTCACAAGCCTCCCTCCTCCACTCTGATACAAAGGCAGTATAGTTCCCAAGCCTCCCACATCATCCACCATCGGTTTAGATCATTTACTACCAGCCCAGGTCTCCCCTGTGTAGATAAGCATTCTAGCCAGTCTGACGATAAGTTAATTCATTTTCTACCAAGGAACAGACAGTCTTTGTTCTGATTCTTGATTATATTTACACACATTATATTCAGTACTAGGATTATAAGATTCATACATCCATACAGTAACATAATAGTATTGTTTAGTCAGTCCTGATTGAAATGTATAAATCATTTCCCCATTCATGGAGGAGACTCCATGCAGACACACCTTTATAGATTGTGTTGTTTGCTTTGGCACCTTTCAACACCCAGCATTATCCACATGTATGCATGTAAAACACCCACACTACTGATTACCACTGTTCATTGTATTCAGTTGACTATATTTTGTCATTCATTGGTCTCCTTTTGTTAGGAACTTCGATCCGGTTCGTGACACATCATGTGATAAGCAAGCACTCCAAATGACAGTTCTAGCAGTTCTGGAAGAGGTGGAACAGTTTTTAGGCCAGTTTCCTGGACACAGATTGAGCTGAGGTCAAGCGGTGAATGTCAGGATGGCTTTCTCCGCCAGAAGAACGTTACAGGTGGTGTTTTATCCATGTGTGAGATCAAAACGGAACGTTGAAAAACGCAGGCAGTTTTTAAGATCCCGGCTGGACTCTTTAACCTGATTCAGCTAAACATGGCTGAGACTGGAAAGTATAGGCATCTATTGTTTATGTTGGTGAAGGACTACAAGCAATGAACAGAAAACATTAGTGGTTCTAAAGAAGACACACAGTCGGCCATTTTACATAGATTATATTAACCCTTAAAGCAGACACACAGTCCTTAATGAAAACAGATTATATTAACTT
The DNA here is from genome assembly GCF_023373465.1 of Oncorhynchus keta. Lineage (NCBI taxonomy): Eukaryota > Metazoa > Chordata > Actinopteri > Salmoniformes > Salmonidae > Oncorhynchus > Oncorhynchus keta. The sequence goes on along the minus strand of NW_026280848.1, from coordinate 557 downwards.
AACCCTTAAAGCAGACACACAGTCCTTAATGAAAACAGATTATATTAACTCAACCCTTAAAGCAGACACACAGTCGGCCATTTTACATAGATTATATTAACCCTTAAAGCAGACACACAGTCCTTAATGAAAACAGATTATATTAACTCAACCCTTAAAGCAGACACACAGTCAGCCATTTTACATAGATTATATTAACCCTTAATGCAGACACATAGTCCTTAATGAAAACAGATTATATTAACTCAACCCTTAAAGCAGACACACAGTCCTTAATGAAAACAGATTATATTAACTCAACCCTTAAAGCAGACACACAGTCGGCCATTTTACATAGATTATATGAACCCTTAATGCAGACACATAGTCCTTAATGAAAACAGATTATATTAACTCAACCCTTAAAGCAGACACACAGTCGGCCATTTTACATAGATTATATTAACCCTTAAAGCAGACACACAGTCCTTAATGAAAACAGATTATATTAACTCAACCCTTAAAGCAGACACACAGTCCTTAATGAAAACAGATTATATTAACTCAACCCTTAAAGC
>NW_026280847.1:0-4379 GCF_023373465.1 Oncorhynchus keta | reverse complement strand
GACCTGCACTGACACGCCACAGACCTGCACTGACACGCCACAGACCTGCACCTGACACTGCGCCACGGACCTGCACTGACACGCCACGGACCTGCACTGACGCCCGCAGACCTGCACTGACACGCCACGGACCTGCACTGACACGCCACGGACCTGCACTGACACGCCACGGACCTGCACTGACACGCCACGACCTGCACTGACCGCCGCCACGGACCTGCACTGACACGCCACGGACCTGCACTGACACGCCACGGACCTGCACTGACACGCCACGGACCTGCACTGACACGCCACGGACCCACACTGACACGCCACAGACCTGCACTGACACGCCACGGACCTGCACTGACACGCCACGGACCTGCACTGACACGCCACGGACCTGCACTGACACGCCACGGACCTGCACTGACACGCCACGGACCTGCACTGACACGCCACAGACCTGCACTGACACGCCACAGACCTGCACTGACACGCCACAGACCTGCACTGACACGCCACGGACCTGCACTGACACGCCACGGACCTGCACTGACACGCCACGGACCTGCACCACAGACACGCGCACTGACACGCCACAGACCTGCACTGACACGCCACAGACCTGCACTGACACGCCACGGACCTGCACTGACACGCCACAGACCTGCACTGACACGCCACAGACCTGCACTGACACGCCACAGACCTGCACTGACACGCCACGGACCTGCACTGACACGCCACTGACACGCCACAGACCTGCACTGACACGCCACGGACCTGCACTGACACGCCACGGACCTGCACTGACACGACGACACGGACCTGCACTGACACGCCACGGACCTGCACTGACACGCACGGACCTGCACTGACACGCCACAGACCTGCACTGACACGCCACAGACCTGCACTGACACGCCACAGACCTGCACTGACACGCCACAGACCTGCACTGACACGCCACAGACCTGCACTGACACGCCACGGACCTGCACTGACACGCCACGGACCTGCACTGACACGCCACGGACCTGCACTGACACGCACTGACACGCCACAGACCTGCACTGACACGCCACGGACCTGCACTGACACGCCACGGACCTGCACTGACACGCCACGGACCTGCACTGACACGCCACGGACCTGCACTGACACGCCACGGACCTGCACTGACACACGCCACGGACACGCCACAGACCTGCACTGACACGCCACAGACCTGCACTGACACGCCACGGACCTGCACTGACACGCCACAGACCTGCACTGACACGCCACGGACCTGCACTGACACGCCACGGACCTGCACTGACACGCCACGGACCTGCACTCGACACGCCACGGACCTGCACTGACACGCCACGGACCTGCACTGACACGCCACAGACCTGCACTGACACGCCACAGACCTGCACTGACACGCCACGGACCTGCACTGACACGCCACAGACCTGCACTGACACGCCACAGACCTGCACTGACACGCCACGGACCTGCACTGACACGCCACTGACACGCCACAGACCTGCACTGACACGCCACAGACCTGCACTGACACGCCACGGACCTGCACTGACACGCCACAGACCTGCACTGACACGCCACAGACCTGCACTGACACGCCACGGACCTGCACTGACACGCCACGGACCTGCACTGACACGCCACGGACCTGCACTGACACGCCACAGACCTGCACTGACACGCCACAGACCTGCACTGACACGCCACAGACCTGCACTGACACGCCACAGACCTGCACTGACACGCCACGGACCTGCACTGACACGCCACGGACCTGCACTGACACGCCACTGACACGCCACAGACCTGCACTGACACGCCACGGACCTGCACTGACACGCCACGGACCTGCACTGACACGCCACGGACCTGCACTGACACGCCACGGACCTGCACTGACACGCCACGGACCTGCACTGACACGCCACGGACACGCCACAGACCTGCACTGACACGCCACAGACCTGCACTGACACGCCACGGACCTGCACTGACACGCCACAGACCTGCACTGACACGCCACAGACCTGCACTGACACGCCACGGACCTGCACTGACACGCCACGGACCTGCACTCGACACGCCACAGACCTGCACTGACACGCCACGGACCTGCACTGACACGCCACGGACCTGCACTGACACGCCACAGACCTGCACTGACACGCCACGGACCTGCACTGACACGCCACGGACCTGCACTGACACGCCCACGGACCTGCACTGACACGCCACAGACCTGCACTGACACGCCACAGACCTGCACTGACACGCCACAGACCTGCACTGACACGCCACGGACCTGCACTGACACGCCACGGACCTGCACTGACACGCCACGGACCTGCACTGACACGCCACAGACCTGCACTGACACGCCACAGACCTGCACTGACACGCCACGGACCTGCACTGACACGCCACGGACCTGCACTGACACGCCACGGACCTGCACTGACACGCCACGGCCGAGACCTGCACTGACACGCCACGGACCTGCACTGACACGCCACGGACCTGCACTGACACGCCACGGACACGCCACAGACCTGCACTGACACGCCACGGACCTGCACTGACACGCCACGGACCCGCACTGACACGCCACGGACCTGCACTGACACGCACTGGACACGCCACGGACCTGCACTGACACGCCACTGACACGCCACAGACCTGCACTGACACGCCACGGACCTGCACTGACACGCCACGGACCTGCACTGACACGCCACGGACCTGCACTGACACGCCACGGACCTGCACTGACACGCCACGGACCTGCACTGACACGCCACGGACCTGCACTGACACGCCACAGACCTGCACTGACACGCCACAGACCTGCACTGACACGCCACGGACCTGCACTGACACGCCACGGACCTGCACTGACACGCCACGGACCTGCACTGACGCACTGACACGCCACAGACCTGCACTGACACGCCACAGACCTGCACTGACACGCCACGGACCTGCACTGACACGCCACAGACCTGCACTGACACGCCACAGACCTGCACTGACACGCCACAGACCTGCACTGACACGCCACGGACCTGCACTGACACGCACTGACACGCCACAGACCTGCACTGACACGCCACGGACCTGCACTGACACGCCACGGACCTGCACTGACACGGACTGACACGCCACAGACCTGCACTGACACGCCACGGACCTGCACTGACACGCCACAGACCTGCACTGACACGCCACAGACCTGCACTGACACGCCACAGACCTGCACTGACACGCCACGAGACCTGCACTGACACGCCACAGACCTGCACTGACACGCCACAGACCTGCACTGACACGCCACAGACCTGCACTGACACGCCACGGACCTGCACTGACACGCCACGGACCTGCACTGACACGCCACGGACCTGCACTGACACGCCACGGACCTGCACTGACCACGGACCGACACGCCACAGACCTGCACTGACACGCCACAGACCTGCACTGACACGCCACAGACCTGCACTGACACGCCACGGACCTGCACTGACACGCCACGGACCTGCACTGACACGCCACGGACCTGCACTGACACGCACTGACACGCCACAGACCTGCACTGACACGCCACGGACCTGCACTGACACGCCACGGACCTGCACTGACACGCCACGGACCTGCACTGACACGCCACGGACCTGCACTGACACGCCACGGACCTGCACTGACACGCCACGGACCTGCACTGACACGCCACGGACCTGCACTGACACGCCACGGACCTGCACTGACACGCCACGGACCTGCACTGACACGCCACGGACCTGCACTGACACGCCACGGACCTGCACTGACACGCCACAGACCTGCACTGACACGCCACGAGACCTGCACTGACACGCCACAGACCTGCACTGACACGCCACGGACCTGCACTGACACGCCACGGACCTGCACTGACACGCCACGGACCTGCACTGACACGCACTGACACGCCACGGACCTGCACTGACACGCCACGGACCCTGCACTGACACGCCCACGGACCTGCACTGACACGCCAAGGACCTGCACTGACACGCCACGGACCTGCACTGACACGCCACGGACCTGCACTGACACGCACTGACACGCCACAGACCTGCACTGACACGCCACAGACCTGCACTGACACGCCACGGACCTGCACTGACACGCCACGGACCTGCACTGACACGCCACGGACCTGCACTGACACGCCACGGACCTGCACTGACACGCCACGGACCTGCACTGACACGCACTGACACGCCACAGACCTGCACTGACACGCCACGGACCTGCACTGACACGCCACGGACCTGCACTGACACGCCACGGACCTGCACTGACACGCCACGGACCAGCAC
>NW_026280846.1:0-12471 GCF_023373465.1 Oncorhynchus keta | reverse complement strand
GAACGGCGTTACAGAATCACCCACCACACACGGACCGAGTGGCGTGGTAACAGGAAGCAGGAGCTGCGAAGGGAGGACGTTATGGACAGCAGAAGCTTGGAGTATACGTCGTGGGAAGAAAGACAGGTGGGCGGTCGACCCAGAGAGAGTGCCGGAGCCCGCCTGGGATTCGCTGGAGCAGTGCGAAGAGGGCTATAGGAGAATGGAGTTGAAGAGAAAGACACGGCGGCGCAGAAAGAAACCCGAAAGTCACCCCCAAAAATGTATTGGGGGAGGGCTCAGGGAGAGAGTGGCAGAGTCAGGAGTCAGACCTGAGCCAACTCTCCCTGTTAATCGTGAGGAGCAGCGATCAAAGGACTTCTGGACTTGGGGGGAGATATTAGACGGAAAAGGACCCTGGGCTCAGCCTGGAGATTATCGCCGTCCCAAGGAAGAACTGGAGGCGGAAAAAAGCGGAGAGGCGCTGGTATGAGGAAGCAGCACGGCGACGCGGATGGAAGCCTGAGAGTCAGCCCAAAAAATGTATTGGGGGGTGGCTTACAGGGAGTATGGCTATGCCAGGTAGGAGACCTGCGCAAACTCCCTGTGCTTACCGGGGGGCTAGAGAGACCGGCCAGGCACCGTGTTATGGTATGGAGCGCACGGTGTTTCCAGTGCGGGTGCATAGCCCGGTGCGGTTCATACCAGCCCTTCGTATTGGCCGGGCTAGAGTGGGCATCGAGCCAGGTAAGGTTGGGCAGGCTCGGTGCTCAAGAGCTCCAGTGCGCCTGCACGGTCCGGTCTATCCAGAGCCACCTCCACACACCAGTCCTCCGGTAGCAGCTCCCCGCACCAGGCTTCCTGTGCGTGTCCTCGATCCAGTATCACCAGTCCCAGCACCACGCATCAGGCCTACAGTGCGCCTCGCCTCTCCTGCACTGTCAGAGTCTCCCGCCTGTTCAGCGCTATCAGAGCCTTCCTTCCCTCCTGCGCTGTCGGAGTCTCCCGCCTGTTCAGCGCTATCAGAGCCTTCCACCTCTACAGCGCTGCCGGAGCCTCCTGTCTGTATGAAGCAGCCAGAGCTGTCAGTCTGCATGAAGCAGCCAGAGCTGCTAGTCTGCAAGGAGCTGCTAGTCTGCAAGGAGCTGCCAGTCTGCAAGGTGCTGCCAGCCTGCATGGAGCAGTCAGAGCTGTCAGCCTGCATGGAGCAGTCAGAGCTGTCAGTCTGTATGAAGCAGCCAGAGCTGTCAGTCTGCATGAAGCGGCCAGAACTGTCAGTCTGTATGAAGCAGCCAGAGCTGCCAGTCTGCAAAGAGCTGCCAGTCTGCAAGGAGCTGTCAGTCTGCAAGGAGCTGTCAGTCTGCAAGGAGCTGTCAGCCTGCATGGAGCAGCCAGAGCTGTCAGTCTGTAAGGAGCTGTCAGTCTGCAAGGAGCTGCCAGTCTGCAAGGAGCTGCCAGCCTGCAGGGAGCTGCCAGTCTGCAAGGAGCTGCCAGTCTGCAAGATGCTGCCAGTCTGCATGGAGCAGCCAGAGCTGTCAGTCTGCATAGAGCAGCTCGATCCGCCAGTCAGCCATGATCTTCTAGATCTGCCAGTCAACCAGATTCTTCCAGATCTGCCAGTCAACCAGTCTCTTCCAGATCTGCCAGTCAACCAGAATCTTCCAGATCTGCTAGTCAACCAGACTCTTCCAGATCCGCCAGCCAGCCAGGATCTACCGGAGCCTACTACCTGCCTGAGCTTCATCTCAGTACCGGGCTTTCTCTCAGTACTGGGCTGCTCCTCAGTCCCGAGCTGCCCCTCAGTCCCGAGCTGCTCCTCAGTCACGAGCTGCTCCTCAGTTCAGTGGGGTTCTGGGTGAGGACTATTAGGCCATGGTCGGTGGCGAGGTTGGATTATCCCAGGACGCGAAGGGGAGGAACTATGACATTAATGGAGTGGGGTCCACGTCCCGAGCCGGAACCGCCACCATGGACAGACGCCCACCCGGACCCTGCCTATGGTTTTGAGGTGCGTCCGGGAGTCCGCACCTTAGGGGGGTTCTGTCACGCCTTGGTCATAGTGTTTTGTGTTTTCGTTATATATTTGGTCAGGCCAGGGTGTGACATGGGTTTAATATTGTGTTTCGTATTGGGGATTTTGTAGGTATTGGGATTGCGGCTGAGTAGGGGTGTTGCATAGGCTTGGCTGCCTGAGGCGGTTCTCAATCAGAGTCAGGTGATTCTCGTTGTCTCTGATTGGGAACCGTATTTAGGTAGCCTGGGTTTCACTTTGTATTTCGTGAGTGATTGTTCCTGTCTCTGTGTAGTTTCACCAGATAGGCTGTAATTAGGTTTCACGTTCCGTTTTGTTGTTTTGTATTTGTATCAGTTATTTCATGTACTGCGATTCATTCATTAAAGACATGAGTAACCACCACGCTGCATTTCGGTCCGACTTTCTTTCGACAAACGAAGAACGACGTTACAGGAATCTATTTCCCATTTACTTTATGTCATAACCAGTACAGAATAAATTGTCTGTGAAATGTATGCAACGATTATAAATGAGGCCCCAAGTATTTGAAGAAGACTCAACCTGAGTCAGAAATCATAGTCCTTCAGCAACTCATATTCTGGGTTCCTCTGTGCCTGCAAGTGACTCTCCAGAGATGAACCACTTCTAATCTCAGCTTCTCTCGCTCTCCCTCTCTCGCTCTTGCTGTCCCTCTCTCGCTCTTGCTGTCCCTTTCCCCCTCTCTCGCTCACTCAGTTGAATCCCTGCAGTTTAAGATTACAGATATAATACATAATTAAAAGTTAAATGCTGTCCGTCACTTACAGTTTCTCACTGGTGGTGAACAGTTTTAACTGTCACGAGTAAATTAGGCTTTTCTCAGTACCACTGAGGTATCCTCCATGTATAGATTTAGCAGCATACATCTGGCTCTCACACTTAGAAACCCCAAGATTTCACACATCTTAGGGACTCCACCACAGACAACAGGATAAGAAAACAGCGATAAATGTGTTGGAAGGGAATGAGAGATGGAGAAAGAGAGAGAGGGGTTAAAATAAACAAAGATATATATGTTGGTATGGAACTCACACTACACCAGGAGGTCATTAGACTACTCAGACCTTTGGAACTGCCAGCTCAGAATCTTTGGAAACTTCAGCGTATTCAGAATATTGTCGCTAAGGTCATTCTAAACAAAGTGTTGGGGCTATTTTTAGCTGGGGCTGCAAGTTGGATTTGCATCCATTAGCAGTGATTGTCAGAACTCCTTTTATCTCCAGAGTCGCTTTTTATCCTGTCTTCTCCAGACGGAGAGCACATTAGCAGCCCTATTTTAATCAAAGCACTAGCAAGTTTTATCTTGTGCCGTGAGATACCAAGTTTAAAGTCGTGTGAAGTTTTCTATCCAGTTTACTTTACGTTCAGAAAGTACTATTTTCTTGATTACATTTTTCATTCTCAACATGCATTCTTATAGTACAAGAGCAATGTATTTTTTTGTCTAATCCCTGTGTCACATCTCGATTACAGTACATGCTTAGATGCGGAATATAATTCCCAGTCCCATAAATATACACTGCTGGACTATTTAAACCATATCACCAGCAGTCTTGCCCCCTTGTCTTCCATCCATTATCTGCTTGTAGCCTACTGTCAGGCTGAAAGCAGGTTGTCTTTGAGGGTGTTCTTTGCCTTGTTCCAGGAGGAACACCAGTGGCAGAGGACAAGGGCTTTGGACAAACACACACACAGAGATGAATGCACACACTCACAGGGCAGGGATGAGTGTCTATTGGAACAGAGTGGTGACTGTGGCCCCATGGGAGATTATGCCACAGCATTTTCTTAATGAGCAACATAATGACATGATTACAGCAGAGCTTAATGACTTAGAAATGGCCGCCACTGTCGGAATGAACACCCTCTGCTGTCGTGCACACTCCCCTACCGCCATGTACGCTCATCCCTCCTCCCTCATTAGGCCAGGCTTCTAATTAATGGACCATTTCAAAATTACACACACACACACACACACTCTCTGTAACAAGATATCACAGTCTCACGTCATTTTTTGACGTCCTTGGACAATTTTTTTTTTACCAGTGAACTGACTTCATCTTCCGACATCATGTATTTAGGCACACAGCTCCCGCATACAGAAACAACTCTACGGTTAAGTTAAGGAATTCATTTCGACTGGGTTAGGGGTTAAGGTTTGCATAGGGTTAAAACAGAAACAACGCTCGGATTAAGTTCAGGCATTAATTCCAATTGGTTAATAGTTCAGGCATTTGTGGTAGCAGAATCAGAATTAGTTAGGTAACATAGATAAAACATCTTATTTATCTTATTTATTGTCATTAGAATGTCTTCTTTTTGAATAATACTGTTGGCAGTTTGCAGTTATCCCTTCTCTGCTAGGGCTCAGTTACTTGGGGCCCAGAGAGGAGAGAGGTCAGGTTAGTCTTATCTGTGAATGTGTTTGGTTAGCTAGCTGTAAATTTAATTAGATCTACAAATGTTGTAACTATTCCTAAACCATGTGAAGGGATGGCGTGATTAATGGGGAACCAGTTAGCTGGCTCCACAATGTCTGTGTGCCAGTCACTCCTCTCCGTGAGCTTGTCCAGGAGGGATGGTATTTTTTATGGGAGTATCTAGAATTGACAATTGATATATGCCATTGGATGAGGTAATGTTTTGGTACTATGTTGTACCAAAAACGAGAAATAGAACCTCATTTTAGGAGAACGATAATTTTAGGATTTTACACCAGGGTTTACGACAAAGGCTGGTCTTCGAACGTATAACCATTACATATTGCCATTTACCTCAGCTCATGGGGTAAATGAAAATGGAATGGGGTCTCTCTTACTCGTTTGACCAAGAAACAACCCCGAGGCAATTGACAAGACTGGCGACATCGTGTGGAAGCTGTAGGACTTGCAATCTCGGCCCCATCTAATTTGCTGTCCCATAGACAATACATGCAAGTTGCGCATTGATATTTTTTCCAGTTTTTGGTGATCAGTTTTCCTTGCGGTTTTCGATGAAACACACGTTCTGTTATAGTCACAGCCGTGATTTAACCAGTTTTAGAAACGTCAGAGTGTTTTCTATCCACACATACTAATCATATGCATATACTATATTCCTGGCATGAGTAGCAGGACGCTGAAATGTTGCGCGATTTTTAACAGAATGTTCGAAAAAGTAAGCCCTAAACTTAAGTGGTAAAAAGGTTCCAATTGATACATTTTTTTAATCAATTAGGATAGTTGAGTATAACCACAATATTTGTTGTATTATTTATTCTGTCTTTTCTGGTGGATTAAACTGAAATAGCAACCAATCACGGCCGGTTATGATACAGCCACTCTGACAAAGAAATACATTTGATGATAGAATTCTCCCCCTACCCTCCTTCTAGGGAAGTCTATTGTCCTGTTAATAACCACGCTAATAGCCATAATGATGCTGTACAACGGGACCATGTGTGTTTGATATTGAGTATTTTCCAGTTGGCAAGAATTTGTTTAAATTCATTAGCATGCTTTGTTCCAATATTTCTGTCATTCAGTGATCTGTATTCCCATAGTAATTTGTTATGGATCCATAAGGAAATAAACATCTGAATTTTGAAAGTGTATTGTTATCATTATTTTATTATCAAATGCATAAAGATGATGAAGAAATACAGTACTGTACAGTATATGCTTTATCTGACATTTTTCGGTTGCATGAGGTCACCCACACGCACTTTAAACATTTGGATAATAACGCATTTAAAGCATTTTGAAGATAAAAGCCACCTGCATTTGTTTATTAGGCTACTGTGCAGTCTGACAATTATTAGTTACATTGTTTTAGTTTGAACGTGCAGACAGGTACTAAGAACAGCGGGAACGTTTCTCTAGTCAGCGTTTCCCTAGTCAGTGGATAAAGCTGGAGAACTGCAAGGCAATCCCATTGTGCGCCACCCGGGAGCCATGACCAATATATATTGTCCTGCTAGAAACATTGTTTGCAGAATTCACAGCCCGCTACGCTTGTGAAAAACAGGGTTTCTAATATATCTGTGAGAATATCTGAGGGGATTTTTATATAAATCTAAATGAAATAATAATAATAATAATAATAGTTTTGTTTTAAAAATATTAATATTTTGGAGATTATTTTGTGAAAAAGGCCATTCTTGAACATGGGGTGAGACATTGTTAATAATTTGTAAATAAAGCCAGTTTATTACACTGCTATTTTATTTCACTGCTATGCGGATGACACACAGCTGTACATTTCAATGAAACATGGTGAAGCCCCAAAAATGCCCTCGCTAAAAGCATGTGTTTCAGACATAAGGAAGTGGATGGCTGCAAACTTTCTACTTTCTTTTGGAGAGATTGGAAACCCAAATTGGTCTACACGGACATGTTCTGGCCTGGTTTAGATCTTATCTGTCGTAAAGATATCAGTTTGTCTCTGTGAATGGTTTGTCCTCTGACAAATCAACTGCAAATTTCGGTGTTCCTCAAGGTTCTGTTTTAGGACCACTATTGTTTTCACTATACATTTTACCTCTTGGGGATGTTATTCGAAAACATAATGTTAACTTTCACTGCTATGCGGATGACACACAGCTGTACATTTCAATTAAACATGGTGAATCCCCAAAATTGCCCTCGCTAGAAGCATGTGTTTCAGACATAAGGAAGTGGATGGCTGCAAACTTTCTACTATTAAACTCGGACAAAACATAGATGCTTGTTCTAGGTCCCAAGAAACAAAGAGATCTTCTGTTGAATCTGACAATTAATCTTAATGGTTGTATAGTCGTCTCAAATAAAACTGTGAAGGACCTCGGCGTTACTCTGGACCCTGATCTCTCTTTTGAAGAACATATCAAGACCATTTCAAGGACAGCTTTTTTCCATCTACGTAACATTGCAAAAATCAGAAATGTTCTGTCCAAAAATGATGCAGAAAAATGTATCCATGCTTTTGTCACTTCTAGGTTAGACTACTGCAATGCTCTACTTTCCGACCAACAGGATAAAGCACTAAATAAACTTCAGTTAGTGCTAAATACGGCTGCTAGAATCCTGACTAGAACCAAAAAATTTGATCATATTACTCCAGTGCTAGGCTCCCTACACTGGCTTCCTGTCAAAGCAAGGGCTGATTTCAAGGTTTTACTGCTAACCTACAAAGCATTACTTGGGCTTGCTCCTACCTATCTCTCTGATTTTGTCCTGCCGTACATACCTACACGTACGCTATGGTCACAAGACGCAGGCCTCCTAATTGTCCCTAGAATTTCTAAGCAAACAGCTGGAGGCAGGGCTTTCTCCTATGGAGCTCCATTTTTATGGAACGGTCTGCCTACCCATGTCAGAGACGCAAACTCGGTCTCAACCTTTAAGTCTTTACTGAAGACTCATCTCTTCAGTGGGTCATATGATTGAGTGTAGTCTGGCCCAGGAGTGGGAAGGTGAACGGAAAGGCTCTGGAGCAACGAACCGCCCTTGCTGTCTCTGCCAGGCCGGTTCCCCTCTTACCACTGGGATTCTCTGCCTCTAACCCTATTACAGGGGCTGAGACACTGGCTTACTGGGGCTCTCTCATGCCGTCCTTGGAAGGGGTGCGTCACCTGAGTGGGTTGATTCACTGATGTGGTCATCCTGTCTGGGTTGGCGCCCTCCCTTGGGATATGCCATGGCGGAGATCTTTGTGGGCTATACTCAGCCTTGTCTCAGGATGGTCATTTGGTGGTTGAAGATATCCCTCTAGTGGTGTGGGGGCTGTGCTTTGGCAAAGTGGGTGGGGTTATATCCTTCCTGTTTGGCCCTGTCCGGGGGTGTCCTCGGATGGGGCCACAGTGTCTCCTGACCCCTCCTGTCTCAGCCTCCAGTATTTATGCTGCAGTAGTTTATGTGTCGTGGGGCTAGGGTCAGTTTGTTATATCTGGAGTACTTCTCCTGTCCTATTTGGAATCCTGTGTGAATTTAAGTGTGATTTCTCTAATTCTCTCTTTCTCTCTTTCTTTCTCTCTCTCGGAGGACCTGAGCCCGAGGAACATGCTCCAGGACTACCTGACATGATGACTCCTTGCTGTCCCCAGTCCACCTGGCCGTGCTGCTGCTCCAGTTTCAACTGTTCAGCCTTATTATTATTCCACCATGCTGGTCATCTTGGCCATGTTCTGTTATAATCTGCACCCGGCACAGCCAGAAGAGGACTGGCCACCCCACACAGCCTGGTTCCTCTCTAGGTTTCTTCCTAGGTTTTGGCCTTTCTCTGGAGTTTTTCCTAGCCACCGTGCTTCTACACCTGCATTGCTTGCTGTTTGGGGTTTTAGGCTGGGTTTCTGTACAGCACTTTGAGATATCAGCTGATGTACGAAGGGCTATATAAATACATTTGATTTGATTTGATATTATTTATTTCTGTTTTTAGAGGGAGAGAAATCAAAAGCCTACCATCACCTCACGGGTCTCCTGGGCACAGCTGGCACAGGTATTGAACCAGCATCTGCAGTAAAACAGTTTGCACTGTGATGTAGTGTCTTAGACAACTACACCACGCTGTACAATGTGACTGGTCGAGAGTAGGCTACAGTACTACAGTAAGAGAAAAATAATCCTAACATTTTCACGCCCTAATTGTAGTCTAAGTTTCTCTTAGTGTAACAACAGATTTAGTAAGTAATACTGACTAGTAGTAACAAAAAAACAAGGGTATTTTTAGAGACAGTAGCACCTTGGGACCCAAAGTCATAATCAGTGTTCTAACTCCCCCTTGCTCTAGTCTGGGGCAATGAAGTAGTGACGCAGGGTACCGTACTAAAGCATACATTACCACTAAGTCCCGCAGCATAATCGCAAAACTTTTAGTTGAGCAACCACTGTAGTCTGAACAGCCTTGTTTGAAGAGGTCTCTTCTTGATAAAATTCAGCACCTTTATGACTGTGTCGAAATACAGCCCACTTCCTGTGCAGGATACAATATGTCAGCTTCACGTTAGGCATCACTCTGCGGACATGAGCTATGAATCCAGAGTCGCACCCAGTCATGCATCTTGCACCATCAGTGCAAATCTCAACACAATTTGCCCAGTCAAGTTGCAAGTCTTTCAAATGAGTGTCTACCACACTGAAAATGTCCTCTCTCCCTGTTGTTTGTAAATGGTCACAGAAAATAAATTCATCCTGGATATCATCAACAAATAAGTATCTTGCATATACTGTACCATCATCAACTGTGGAATTCCAGCCATATCTACTGACTCATCTAATTGAAGAGGTAATTTCTTGTGCGGGTTTCACCGTTTCTATCACAGATGCTTGTACAGTGACTTGCGAAAGTATTCACCCCCCTTGGCATTTTCCCTATGGTGTTGCCTTACAACATGGTATTAAAATGGATTTTTGGAGGGGTTGTATCATTTGATTTACACAACATGCCTACCCTACCACCTTGTAGATGCAAAAAAAATGTTTTTTTTTTGTGTGGAATAAACAAGACATAATATTTTGCAGAAATTACAGCTGCAAGTCTCTTGGGGTATGTCTCTATAAGCTTGGCACATCTAGCAACTGGGATTTTTGCCCATTCCTCAAGACAAAACTGCTACAGATCCTTCAAGTTGGATGGGTTCCGCCGGTGTACAGTATTCTTTAAGTCATACCAGAGATTCTCAATTGGATTGAGGTCTGGGCTTTGACTATGCCATTCCAAGACATTCAAATGTTTCCCCTTAAAACACTCAAGTGTTGCTTTAGCAGTATGCTTAGGGTCATTGTCCTGCTGGAAGGTGAACCTCTGTCCCAGTCTCAAATCTCTGGAAGACTGAAACAAGTTTCCCTCAAGTATTTCCCTGTATTTAGCGCCATCCACCATTCCTTCAATTCTGACCAGTTTCCCAGTCCCTGCTGATGATAAACATCCCGACAGCATGATGCTGCCACCACCATGCTTCACTGTGGGGATGGTGTTCTCGAGTTGATAGAAGGTGTTGGGTTTGTGCCTGTCGAAAATATTGTAGAAAATGTAGAAATGTAGAAAATAGTAAAAATAAAGAAAAACCCTTGAATGAGTTCACAAACGTTAGACTTTTTTTTCAACTGGTACTGGGGGACCTTCAGACAAATCTTGTGAGGCCTGTGGGCATCCTAGAGGAAAACAACAGACATGTACAGTGCAATCGTAAAGTATTCAGACCTATTGACTTTTTTCCACATTTTGTTACGTTTACATACCTATTCTAATATAGCTGAAATTGGCCTTTTTTTATGTCTACACACAATATGCAAAAAAACTAAGCAAAACAGATTGTTTGACATTTTTGCAAATCTATAAAAAAAACTGCCATCACATTAACATAAGTATTCAGACCCTATACTCAGTATTTTCTTGAAGCACCTTTGGTAGCGATTGCTGCCTCGAGTCTTCTTTGGTATGACGCTACAAGCTTGGAACATTCGTGTTAGGGGAGTTTATCCCATTCTTTTCTGCAGATCCTCTCAAGCTCTGTCAGGTTGGATTGGGAGTGTCAATGCAAAGCTATTTTCAGGTCTCTCCAGAAATGTTCAATTGGGTTCAAGTCCGGGCTCTGGCTGGGCCACTCAAGGACATTCAAAGATTTGTCCCGAAGCCACTACTGAGTTGTCTTGGCTGTGTGCTTAGAGTCGTTGTCCTGTTGGAGGATGAACCTTCGCCCCAGTCTGAGGACCTGAGCACTCTGGAGCAGGTTTTCATCAAGGATCTGTACTTTACTCTGTTTGTCTTTACCTCGATCCTGACTAGTCTCCCAGTCCCTGCCGCTGAAAAACATCCCCACAGTCTGATGCTGCCACCACCATGCTTCACCAAAGGGATGATGCCAGGTTTCATCACGCCAGAGAGTCTTGTTTCTCATGGCCGGAGTCCTTTAGGTGCCTTTTGGCAAACTCCAAGAGGGCTGTCAGCGCCTTTTACTGAGGAGTGGCTTCAGTCTGGCCACTCTACCATAAAGGCCTGATTGGTGGAGTGCTGCAGAAATGGTTGTCCTTCTGGAAGGTTCTCCCATCTCCACAGAGGAACTCTGTCAGAGTGACCATCGGGTTCTTGGTCACCTCCCTGACCAATGCCTGTCTGCCCTGATTGTTCAGTTTGGCCAGGTGGCCAGATCTTGGGAGACCTTCAGTGCTGCAGATATTTTTGGTACCCTTCCCCAGATCTGTACCTCGACAGAATTCTTTCTAGGAGCTGAATTCCTTCAACCTCATTGCTTGGTTTTTGCTCTGACAAGCACTGTCAACTGTTTGCCTTTCCAAATGATGTCCAATCAATTGAATTTACCTAAGCTGGACTCCATTGAAGATGTAGAAAAATCTCGATAATGATCAATGTAAACAGGATAGACTTGAGCTCAATTTCGAGACTCATAGCAATTGGTCTGAATACTTAAATAAGGTGTTTCTGTTTTTTATTTTTAATAAATGTGCCAACATTTCTATTTTCTGTTTTTTTGGGCTTATTGTGTATAGATTGATTAGAAAATATGTTTATTTAATCCATTGTAGAATAAGGATGTAACATAAATTGTGCAAAACGTCAAAGGGTCTGAATACTTTCGGAATGCACCGTACGTGTTCGTGATAGTCTCACCTTTCCTTTTCATATTAGTATGTAGCCCAAACTGTTCGGACGCTGTACCGATCTGACAACAACATCCACATTATCTGGCTCTACCGACTTCAGATGAGTCTCAAAACCATTGTGTTCGTGAGAGTCTTATCTATCCATAGAGAGGTCATAATAGTTTGCAGGACAAACCGTTCGGATGCTATAGACGATTTCATGAGAAGACCGATTTTCAGCATGTCTCACGGTCTGACAAACACCGCTCTGGCTCGGTCACCTTTCACTTCAAAATTTGAAAGTGCAACATTACATTTACATTTACATTTAAGTCATTTAGCAGACGCTCTTATCAACATGGGCAGATGTGGTGGATTGAGACCCATCCAATGCAAAAAAACAGATATCTTTAGCTTAAACTGAGTCAATACATGTTAGAATCACCTTTTACAGCATTTACAGCTGTGAGTCTTTCTGGGTAAGTCTAAGAGCTTTGCCCATTTGGATTGTACAATATTTGCACAATATTATTTTTCAAATTCTTTGTGCTCTGTCAAGTTAGTTGTTGATCATAGCTAGACAGCCATTTTCAAGTCTTGCCATAGGCTTTCATTTAAGTCAAAACTACAGGAACATTCAATGTCAGGAACATTCAATGTCGTCTTGGTAAGCAACTCCAGTGTCTATTTGGCCTTGTGTTTTAGGCTATTGTTCTGCTGAAAGGTGAATTTGTCTCCCATTGTCTGTTGGAAAGCAAAATGATCCAGGTTTTTCTCTATGAGTTTGCCTGTGCTTAGCTCTATTCCATTTATTTTTACCCTGAAAAACTCCATAGTCCTTTCTGATGACAAGCATGCCCATAACATGATGGAACATTT
>NW_026280845.1:0-89354 GCF_023373465.1 Oncorhynchus keta | reverse complement strand
ATTTAACAATGATTTGTTTACATTGTTTTGCCAGAATTTGTTTTTGTTCACCTGTGTTACCCACTCCAGTCAGCAGGCGGCGATGAGTCTTTCAGATGATGCTTCTTGCGTGACGTATAATGTACGGGACGGGATGTTTTTTTCTACAACAACACTACAGCCACCTCGGTAGCGTGCTTGACAACATAAAACTAAAACATTGAAGCGCTTTAGGCCATTTTTGTTCATATTAACCTCGGTGTTTTAAACACACTTAATGCGTATTTACTAGTTACTCTATTTAATGTACTATTTACGTGTTAAGCTAAGTAACACTCGGCTAATGCTAACTAGCTTGCTAACATCCTCGACCATGAGTTCACTAAGCTTCTCCCTCCCTGCTAAAGAAGAGGAGGTCTGCTGGACGGAGAAAGATGTTCTCGTAAAAGAGGAGGAGGAAGAGGAGGCTGTTACAGTTAAACAAGAAGTAGAGGATGAGGCTGTTACAGTGAAAGAAGAGGAGAAAGACGTGAAAGAGGAAGAATCTTTAAGAGTAAAAGAGGGAATGAAGGAGGAGGAGATTACTGTCCCGTTGGAGGAGACTGGAGATCTGATTAACACCAGTAAGTGCTGTTTTAAAAACAGTGGAACAAACTCTGTAGTTGTTGAAGTAATGTGTCATGTTAAAGACTGCGGTCAAGTGAGCCGTCATTCGCCAAACTTCCGCGTGTAGGATGTTTTCTAATGCTCAGAAAGAAACGACAGCTACGAATTATAACAAACAAACAGTTTGACTCACACTTATTCAATCTTCCATAATCAAAGTGATACCAAATCGTTTAGTTCATTTCCGTACCTTATCATAAAATTGCTTTGACATCACGGGTAGACTGAGGCTGCAGTAGCCTAATAATGTTGGTGCTGTTTAGGAAATGTTAGGAAATGTTATCAATCCAAGATGTGTTTATGATGTCATGACACACAGGACGATCTAATTGAGTCTGATATGTTTTCAGTATATTATTTATCCAGTGTAATGACCATATTCTGCCAATTTAAAATATGGGTTAACATAATTGCTACTTCTATATTACAGTTAATGTTGAAGCGAAATCGGATGATAGAAAATGTGTCACGTCTGCCACCAGTACATCCCTATTCCACTGTCAACATTAACATAACGTGGGTAGCCTATGGTTAGTAACCGGAAGGTTGCAAGTTCAAATCCTCGAGCTGATACAAATCTGAACAGGCAGTACAACATTGTTCCTAGAAAAACAAATAAATAACATGCCCATATGACAGCTTTGAAAAACACTGTACATTCGGAAAGTATTCAGACCCTTTACTCAGTACTTTGAGTTCTAGGCTTTATCAGAAAGTTAGACGTTGTTTCTGAATAACAAAACATGGGAACCCTCTAGTAATAATGAGAGAGAGAGAAGGAACAATAGCAATATTGAAAAATCAGATGTAAAATTTGAACAAACCTTACAGTTGAAATACTGCAAATTCATTATTAAGACAGAAATGACAATCTATTATTATAGGCCCATCAGCCTATAAACATGACATTATCTATTATTTGGAGCCTGCTCAAAAGCCTAATCCCTACATTGACATATCTATTATTACAGAAATAAACATCAGCCTGTAAAGACATTATCGGACAAATCTGCAAGCCTTAAACATGACATTATCTATTTTCCAAAGCAATTCTAATGAAGGGTTTAATAGAGCTCTGTTCGGCCATAAACATTATCATTATGATAGATCTGTCAGCCTGTAACCATGACATTATCTATTATTATAGAGCTCAGCCTGTAAACATTATCATTATGATAGATCTTGGGCCTGTAACCATGACATTATCTATTATTACAGAGCTCTGTTCAGCCTATAAACATTATCATTATGATAGATCTCTGACAGCCTGTAACCATGACATTATCTATTATTATAGAGCACAAAACGGATCAAGAGCTCTGCAGCCGAAAATCATGACATTATCATTATTAAATACTGTCAGTGTAACCATGACATTATCTATTATTATAGAGCTCTGCTCAGCCTGTAACATGACATTATCTATTATTACAGAGCTCTGCTCAGCCTGTAACATGACATTATCTATTATTATAGAGCTCTGTTCAGCCTATAAACATGACATTATCTATTATTATAGAGCTCTGCTCAGCCTATAACATGACATGATTACATTATCCTATTATTATAGATCTCTGTTCAGCCTGTAACCATGACATTATCTATTATTAGAAGAGCTCTGCAGCCTGTAAACACATTATCTATTATTATAGAGCTCTGTTCAGCCTATAAACATGACATTATCTATTATTATAGAGCTCTGCTCAGCCTGTAACCATGACATTATCTATTATTATAGAGCTCTGCTCAGCCTATAAACATGACATTATCTATTATTATAGAGCTCTGCTCAGCCTGTAACCATGACATTATCTATTATTATAGAGCTCTGCTCAGCCTGTAACCATGACATTATCTATTATTATAGAGCTCTGCTCAGCCTGTAAACATGACATTATCTATTATTATAGAGCTCTGCTCAGCCTGTAAACATGACATTATCTATTATTATAGAGCTCTGCTCAGCCTGTAAACATGACATTATCTATTATTATAGAGCTCTGCTCAGCCTGTAACCATGACATTATCTATTATTATAGAGCTCTGCTCAGCCTGTAACCATGACATTATCTATTATTATAGAGCTCTGTTCAGCCTATAAACATGACATTATCTATTATTATAGAGCTCTGCTCAGCCTGTAACCATGACATTATCTATTATTATAGAGCTCTGCTCAGCCTGTAACCATGACATTATCTATTATTATAGAGCTCTGCTCAGCCTGGAACCATGACATTATCTATTATTATAGAGCTCTGTTCAGCCTGTAAACATGACATTATCTATTATTATAGAGCTCTGTCTCAGCCTGTAACCATGACATTATCTATTATTATAGAGCTCTGCTCAGCCTGTAACCATGACATTATCTATTATTATAGAGCTCTGTTCAGCCTGTAACCATGACATTATCTATTATTATAGAGCTCTGTTCAGCCTGTAAACATGACATTATCTATTATTATAGAGCTCTGCTCAGCCTGTAAACATGACATTATCTATTATTATAGAGCTCTGTTCAGCCTGTAAACATGACATTATCTATTATTATAGAGCTCTGCTCAGCCTATAAACATGACATTATCTATTATTATAGAGCTCTGCTCAGCCTATAAACATGACATTATCTATTATTATAGAGCTCTGTTCAGCCTATAAACATGACATGATCTATTATTATAGAGCTTGCTCAGCCTATAAACATGACATTATCTATTATTATAGAGCTCTGTTCAGCCTGTAAACATGACATTATCTATTATTATAGAGCTCTGTTTAGCCTGTAAACATGACATTATCTATTATTATAGAGCTCTGCTCAGCCTGTAAACATGACATTATCTATTATTATAGAGCTCTGTTCAGCCTGTAAAACATGACATTATCTATTATTATAGAGCTCTGTTCAGCCTGTAACCATGACATTATCTATTATTATAGAGCTCTGTTCAGCCTGTAACCATGACATTATCTATTATTATAGAGCTCTGTCAGCCTA
The DNA here is from genome assembly GCF_023373465.1 of Oncorhynchus keta. NCBI lineage: Eukaryota > Metazoa > Chordata > Actinopteri > Salmoniformes > Salmonidae > Oncorhynchus > Oncorhynchus keta. Next base: position 85,708 of record NW_026280845.1, on the reverse strand, counting down.
TAAACATGACATTATCTATTATTATAGAGCTCTGTTCAGCCTGTAACCATGACATTATCTATTATTATAGAGCTCTGTTCAGCCTGTAACCATGACATTATCTATTATTATAGAGCTCTGTTCAGCCTGTAAACATGACATTATCTATTATTATAGAGCTCTGTTCAGCCTGTAAACATGACATTATCTATTATTATAGAGCTCTGTGTTCAACCTGTAACCATGACATTATCTATTATTATAGAGCTCTGTTCAGCCTATAAACATGACATTATCTATTATTATAGAGCTCTGTTCAGCCTGTAAACATGACATTATCTATTATTATAGAGCTCTGTTCAGCCTGTAAACATGACATTATCTATTATTATAGAGCTCTGTTCAGCCTATAAACATGACATTATCTATTATTATAGAGCTCTGTTCAGCCTGTAAACATGACATTATCTATTATTATAGAGCTCTGCTCAGCCTATAAACATGACATTATCTATTATTATAGAGCTCTGCTCAGCCTGTAAACATGACATTATCTATTATTATAGAGCTCTGTTCAGCCTATAAACATGACATTATCTATTATTATAGAGCTCTGTTCAGCCTATAAACATGACATTATCTATTATTATAGAGCTCTGTTCAGCCTGTAAACATGACATTATCTATTATTATAGAGCTCTGTTCAGCCTATAAACATGACATTATCTATTATTATAGAGCTCTGCTCAGCCTATAAACATGACATTATCTATTATTATAGAGCTCTGTCAGCCTGTAACATGACATTATCTATTATTATAGAGCTCTGCTCAGACCTTGACATGCTTATCTATTCAGCTCTGCTCAGCCTGTAAACATGACATTAGCCTGCAAATGACATTATTATTATTAGAGCTCTGTTCAGCCTGTAAACATGACATTATCTATTATTATAGAGCTCTGCTCAGCCTGTAACCATGACATTATCTATTATTATAGAGCTCTGTTCAGCCTATAAACATGACATCCATGAGAGCAGGACTCTAGTTGGAACTCTACATCATTTGATTTTCAAATTACACCAAGAATCTTTTAAATTAGACATTTTTTGTAAACTGGCCTATGGTTATTGAGGGATGTGATTTCAGGGTCAACTCCTCCATTAATATGATTCAACCTCCTAGCAAGAGAGTTGTGGAGGTTTCAATCAGGTCTCTGTTTAAATAAACACTCTGTCTTTGGCAGGAGAAAGACCAGACTCGGAGAAACCAGAGCCAGGGACGTCCAAACCAGCAAGACGACACCACTGCTCCCACTGTGGAATGATTTTTAACCAGTTAAGGTGTCTGAAACGACATGAGAGAATACACACAGGGGAGAAGCCTTTCCAATGCTTCCAGTGCGGAAAGTGTTTTTCCTTGTTAGCGAGCATGAAAAGACACGAGAGGACGCACACAGGAGAGAAGCCTCATCACTGCTCCCAGTGTGGAAAGAGTTTTTTTCTCATCAGGGTGCCTGAAAAGACATGAGATGATACACACAGGGGAAAAACCTCATCACTGCTCCCAGTGTGGAAAGAGTTTTAACCGGAAAGAATACCTGAAAGAGCATGAGAGAATACACACTGGGGAGAAGCGAGATAAACCTTTCCAATGCTCTAAGTGTGGAAATTTTTCCTTGTTAGCGAGCCTGAAAATACATGATAGAATACACACAGGGGAGAAGCCTCATCACTGCTCCCAGTGTGGAAAGAGTTTTAAGCTGAAAGGACAATTGAAACAGCATGAGATAATCCACACAGGGGAGAAGCCGTACCACTGCTCCCAATGTGAAAAGAGTTTTTCCTGGTTGGGTCACATGAGAAGACATAAGAGAGTACACACAGGAGATAAGGATGTAGGCTGCTGAACAGTAGGACATAGAACAGACAGTCGTGAAGAGGGCACGAGAAAGCCTATTCCCCCTCAGGAGACTGAAAAGATTTGACATGAGTCCTCAGATCCTCAAAAGGTTTGACAGCTGCACCATCGAGAGCATCCTAAATGGTTGAATCACTGCCTGGTATGGCAACTGCTCGGCCTCCGACCGCAAGGCACTACAGAGGGCAGTGCATACGGCCCAGTACATCACCGGGGCCAAGCTTCTTGCCATCCAGGACCTCTAAACCAGGCGGTGTCAGAGGAAGGACCAAAAAATTGTCAAAGACTCCAGCCACCCATGTCGTAGACTGTTGTCTCTACTACCACATGGCAAGCCTTACCGGAGCGCCAAGTCTAGGTCCAAGCCATAAGACTCCTGAACATTTAATGGCTTCCCAGACGATTTGCATTACCCCCCTTTTACACTGCTGCTACTCCCTGTTACAATCGTCCGTGCATATTCACTTTAATAACTCTACCTACATGTACATATTACCTCGACTAACCGGTGCCCCGCACCTCTGTACTGGTACCCCCTTGTATACAGGCTCCACATTGACTCTGTACTGGTACCCCCTTGTATACAGTCTCCACATTGACTCTGTACTGGTACTGGTACCCCTTGTATACAGTCTCCACATTGACTCTGTACTGGTACCCCAGATATGTCTCTCCACATTGACTCTGTACTGGTTACTTGCTGCTCTTTAGCCTCCACATTGACTCTGTACTGGTACCCCCTTTATATGGTCTCACTTGATTGTGATTTTGGTTGATGCTCTTTAATTCCTTGTTACTTTTATTTATTTTTCTTGTTACTTTTATTTTGCATTTGACTAATAAACATTTGATTTTATATTAAAGCTGATTTTAAAATAACAAATAACTGCTACTGATTAAACCTGTAAGGCATATTCATTAAAGTAACTTTTAATACCTTTGTAGGTAAGTCCAACAAGAAGCTGTGTCTGTATATGTCCTATCATTACAACTCCTCCATTAATACCTGTTGTAATCCGTCCAACAAGAAGCTGTGTCTGTGCTCCTACAGATTATTAATACCTGTTGTAGGTCAGTCCAACAAGCTATTCTGTCTTATCAGAGGCACAACTCCTCCATTAATACCTGTTGTAGGTCAGTCCAACAAGAAGCTGTGTCTCTACATGTCCTATCAGGGCACAACTCCTCCATTAATACCTGTTGTAGGTCAGACCAACAAGACGCTGTGTCTGTGTCTGTCCTATCAGGGGCACAACTCCTCCATTTAATACCTGTACATACAGAAATGCAATTGTTCATTGAATCAGTCTAAGACTTTGCACATACACTGCTGCCATCAAGTGGCCAATATCTAAATTGTGCCTAACCTGGAATAGTACACTATGGCCTTTCTCTTGCATTTAAAAGATGATGATGCAAAAATATATATATATATCTTTGTATTATCTTTTACCAGATCTAATGGGTTATATTCTCCTACATTCATTTCACATTTCCACAAACTTCAACTTCCTTTCAAATGGTATGAAGAATATGCATATCCTTGCTTCAGGTCCTGAGCTACCGGCAGTTAGATTTGGGTCATTTTCTGGGAGGAATTTGGGGGTTTGATCCTTATTAAGGGCTGTGTTTTGTGTGGGCGTGACCCTGGTGTGACGTTTTAAGAACCGTGTAAATCTCTATGACACCTCCACTGTGGGGATTTATTTCCTTTGTTACCATAGCGAGTTCTGAAATATGCTAAGTCAATTATTCATTGAGGCTGAAGACGGAATAAGAAGCGTATTGATTGTGTAATCGATGTGTAGGTTCAATCATTATTCTAATTTAAATTATGAGTCAAAGTTCCTGAAAGACACGTAAAACGTAGCCTACCGATTGTCAAAACATTAGAGTCTGGTCCCACTGTGGGACCAGTCATTCAATGTGATGATTTTGAACCTTTTTTAATCGTGATCTTTATGCACACTGGCTACTCCTCATTCAGGCTTCTGATGTATCTGTTGTATCCTACTGTAGGGCTTGGTTGTTCTAGATTAAAGGTCTGTTGTAATCCTACTGTAGGGCTTGGTTGTTCTAGATTAAAGGTCTGTTGTATCCTACTGTAGGGCTTGGTTGTTCTAGATTAAAGGTCTGTTGTATCCTACTGTAGGGCTTGGTTGTTCTAGATTAAAGGTCTGTTGTATCCTACTGTAGGGCTTGGTTGTTCTAGATTAAAGGTCTGTTGTATCCTACTGTAGGGCTTGGTTGTTCTAGATTAAAGGTCTGTTGTATCCTACTGTAGGTCTTGGTTGTTCTAGATTAAAGGTCTGTTGTATCCTTAATGTAGGGCTTGGTTGTCACACTTTTTTCCCCCCATCCCCCCATCTAGCCTGTAGCTCGGTGCAGATGTTGCCTGTAAGAGTCATGTCCTGTTGTTTCAAGAGTATTTTTCCTGCTGTAGCAAAATGGCTGAAATCAATATTTTCCCCATGTGCGCTGTATTTTTATAAAAACGTCAAAGTCAATGTGTATTTCTACAAGACGTACCTGCAACAGGTGTGGACTTTTACCCTGAAATGACGTAGTTAAAAGAGTCAATGGAAATGGTTATATAAAATAACAAGTCAATGTGCAGGGGTTATATACAAGACGTACCTGTACAGAGTCAATGTGCAGGGGTTATATACAAGACGTACCTGTACAGAGTCAATGTGCAGGGGTACGAGGTAGTTGAGGTAATGTGTACATGTAGGTAGGGGTTAAAGTGACTAGGTAGATGACAGACATATTTTTAAATGTATTTATCAGATGTGTTTTATTTAAAAAAAAATACTAACATTAAAATCATTGTTGTGCAAATACAAACCTAACATGTTGTGGGCTAATGACAGAATGACACTACACACATGCAGCACAGATGCCTTTTATTAAAATGGTCTAAAATGGTCTTCATCAATAGGAGTGAAGGAAAAACAGTTCATTGTCATGGAAACCAAACAACGCATTTATTTAGTACAATCAAATGAACCTTGTACTACACTGCAGCTATTCTGCAATTATTGCGTCCTAAATACCACTTGGACTGCAGTTTCAAAACAGCAATCTTTTTTTCTTGACAGGGAAGACGACATTTTAGGTTATTTGCCACATAGACTAGGTTTTTCAGGATAACTTCTTGATGTCGGCAAAAATGAACATGTGGCACTGACTCGCCCACGCATTGCTGAAGATTTAGGATTAACATAAAGCATTTTCACCCAATTTAAATCCAATGACACGGTGAAATGTTTACTCGATCACGACCGTTTGTGATACAGTTTAGTATCTGTAGTGACGCCTTTAGCACTGAGATGCAGCGCCACTCAAGAGCCAAAAATATCTGGCAGCGGCGGGATTCGAACCCGCGCCTCCGAAGAGACTGGAGCCTTAATCCAGCGCCTTAGACCGCTCGGCCACGCTACCAATGAACGTATATCTTCCACATGATTACAACATATTGATATCCATCAATACCGGATGTTTCCGGTTTTTATCAGTTGGGTAGTGTATATATATTTAATAGTATGGAAAAACCTTTAAATGATTTGTTATGACATTGTTTGACAGAGTCCTCTGCGTCACCCAATTCAGCCAACAGATGGCGACGTGAGTCATTCTTACGTGACGTATAATCTAGTGGACGGGAAGAGCAACACGGCTCCGTATTCATCCACCTCGATAGCTTGCTAGGCAACATGAAACCGAAATATTGAAGCTCTTTTAGGCCATTCTTGTGTATATTAGTCTCAGTATTTTAAACACAATTGTGTTAACGTATCAACTGCTTAAATGTAACGTCATTTGCATGTTAAATGTGTTAACTTGTTAAGATTGATACTGAGCCCGGCACTAGGCTAGTTTCTAATGCTAACCAGCTAATGCTATTTAGCGAACTAATATCCCCGACCATGAGCTCACTAAGCTACTTCTCCCCTGCTAAAGACGTCTGCTGGACTCAGAAAGAAGCTCTAGGGCTTAACATTGTCGTAAAGAGGATGATATTACAGTGAAAGGAGAGGAAGAAGCTTTCAGAATGAAAAAGGAGGAAGAGGAGGCTATCACATTGAAAGAAGAGGAGGAGCATTTTGGAGTGGAGGGAGTATCGGCTGTCACAGTGGTAAAAGAGGTAGAAGCTTTCAGAATGAAAGAGGAGGTAATCACATTGAAAGAAGAGAATGACACTTTAGGAGTGAAAGAGGAAGAGGGGATACAGGCTGTCACAGTGGAAAAAGAGGTAGAAGCTTTCAGAATGAAAGAGGAGGAAGAGGCGGCTGTTAGAGTGAAAGACGAACCTTTTTGGGAGGAGGAAGAGGAGGCTGTCTCAATAAAAGAGAAGGTTGAAGCCGTTCTGGGAGTGAAAGAGGAGGAGACAGAAGATCTTATTAACAGCAGTGAGTATTGTCTAAAAACAACTCAGCAGTTGTTGAACTAGGCTACGGTGTGGTTTTAAAGGGGCATTCCACTGAAGTTATGCTCTCAAATATGTTGTTCAGTACTGGAGGAATTGATAAAGGGCCAATCTGAGATTGGTACATACATTTTGTTTTTACTTTTAAATGATTGATACTTTATTGTCCATTTACATGTATTTAGTTTAGTCAGCGGGTAAACATCTTTCCACACTGGGTGCTGGTCTCCCAAGCTGGGCTCACTCTCTCAGAGGAAGAGAACATTTTTCTGGAATGGCCAGAAAATGTGACATGTTACTCCCTATCTAAATGTGGGATGTGAAACCTGGCAGTTCAGGTCTGCTCCGCTGAGAGAGTGGAAACAGAGAGCTGACATGGGGCGTTGTGACACTATAAGGCATGGGAACCTATGAAATTCACAGAGCGCTCTATACACCAATAATGTCACTCGAACCAGTCCACAACTTCACATCTCACAGTTGTTTAAAAGCAGAGAAGAAGTCCTAGAACCTGATGACACACAAGAGAGAGTTGTAGCCATTGATTCTTGAAGAATATAACTTCTAAATGCCCAATGACCTCAGTTCAACGGTCATACCCCATCTGAACCCGATATATACCGAGTTTACAAAACATTATGAACACCTGCTCAACTTTGATTTCCCATCAGAACCCACAACAGCCTGTTTAACTCTGAGGGGTAATATACTATGTAGTGGGATAGAGGAGTTAGTGAGCTGACTTTGGTTCAATTCTGAATTCGACTCAGGATAACTGTTGAAGGTCTCTTACCTCTTAACCATGTAAGTTTCTATGGCAACAAATCCTTCATCTCTAACCTGTGGGGCGGCAGCGTAGCCTAGTGGTTAGAGCGTTGGACTAGTAACCGGAAGGTTGCGAGTTCAAACCCCTGAGCTGACAAATCTGTCGTTCTGCCCCTGAACAGGCCATTGAAAATAAGAATGTGTTCTGACTTGCCTGGTTAAAAATAAAATAAAATAAAAAAACCTGCTCCGGGGCAGGCTAGTTGAGACCAATCATCAGGCTGACTCAAGTGTTGTGAGTTGAGCTGTGAGTTGAGGTCCAACCAAATCGAATTCTCTACCATCTGTGATTGCAATAAAAAGTCATAAGTTTACCATCTGTTTTGATGTTGTCATTCACACAGGAGAGACACATGACTATTATGGATCCTCTGGGAAGCCTCAACAACATGATGCTGACGAGGAAGAGAAGAGTCTTTCCAGATCAGAACACCAGATGGTACAGCTGGTGGTCTGGTCTAGCATACAGCAGATGGGTCTGGTCTAGCATACAGCTTGGTCTGGTCTAGCATACAGCTTGGTCTGGTCTAGCATACAGCTTGGTCTGGTCTAGCATACAGCTTGGTCTGGTCTAGCATACAGCTTGCTCTATCTGGGTCTGGGTTTCTGTAAAGCACTTTATGTCAACAGTGACATCAGCATCCATAATGATATGTGTCTGTGTCCCCTCTTTATGGTTACCAGGACAACGCTAGCCCTTCCTCCCTCCCGGAGTCCCCGTGTCGTGCCTCTCCCGGTAGCACCTTACTGCTGGGTATGAAGAGGTTGTCTGTGCTGCTGGTGGACTGCAGGAAAACAACGGGGCTGAGTGGAACTGTGAGAGGAGGAGAAGAGAAGAAAGGATCAGATTTGACACATCAAAGTAAGTAGTTTAGTTTGAACAAATAGAATAGATCTGCCCACTCGGGTCTGTTCCCAGTAGGGCTGTTATCTGTTCCCAGTAGGGCTGTTATCTGTTCCCAGTAGGGTCTGTTCCCAGTAGGGCTGGTATCTGTTCCCAGTAGGGCTGGTATCTGTTCCCAGTAGGGCTGGTATCTGGTCCCAGTAGGGTCTGTTCCCAGTAGGGCCGGTATCTGTTCCCAGTAGGGCCGGTATCTGTTCCCAGTAGGGCCGGTATCTGTTCCCAGTAGGGCCGGTATCTGTTCCCAGTAGGGCCGGTATCTGTTCCCAGTAGGGCCGGTATCTGTTCCCAGTAGGGCCGGTATCTGTTCCCAGTAGGGCCGGTATCTGGTCCCAGTAGGGCCGGTATCTGTTCCCAGTAGGGCCGGTATCTGTTCCCAGTAGGGTCTGGTCCCAGTAGGGTCTGGTCCCAGTAGGGCCCAGGTATCTGTTCCCAGTAGGGTCTGTTCCCAGTAGGGTCTGTTCCCAGTAGGGCCGGTATCTGTTCCCAGTAGGGCCGGTGTCTGTTCCCAGTAGGGCCGGTATCTGTTCCCAGTAGGGCCGGTATCTGTTCCCAGTAGGGTCTGTTCCCAGTAGGGTCTGTTCCCAGTAGGGTTGGTATCTGTTCCCAGTAGGGTCTGTTCCCAGTAGGGCTGGTATCTGTTCCCAGTAGGGCTGTTCCCAGTAGGGCTGGTATCTGTTCCCAGTAGGGTCTGTTCCCAGTAGGGCTGGTATCTGTTCCCAGTAGGGTCTGTTCCCAGTAGTGTCTGTTCCCAGTAGGGCTGGTATCTGTTCCCAGTAGGGCCGGTATCTGTTCCCAGTAGGGCCGGTATCTGTTCCCAGTAGGGCCGGTATCTGGTCCCAGTAGGGCCGGTATCTGGTCCCAGTAGGGCCGGTATCTGTTCCCAGTAGGGTCTGGTCCCAGTAGGGTCTGGTCCCAGTAGAGTCTGGTCCCAGTAGGGTCTGGTCCCAGTAGGGTCTGGTGTCTGGTCCCAGTAGGGCTGTTCCCAGTAGGGTCTGTTCCCAGTAGGGTCTGTTCCCAGTAGGGTCTGTTCCCAGTAGGGCCGGTGTCTGTTCCCAGTAGGGTCTGTTCCCAGTAGGACCGGTATCTGTTCCCAGTAGGGTCTGTTCCCAGTAGGGTCTGTTCCCAGTAGGGCCGGTATCTGTTCCCAGTAGGGCCGGTATCTGTTCCCAGTAGGGCCGGTATCTGGTCCCAGTAGGGTCTGTTCCCAGTAGGGCTGGTATCTGTTCCCAGTAGGGCTGGTATCTGTTCCCAGTAGGGCTAGGGTCTGTTCCCAGTAGGGCCGGTATCTGTTCCCAGTAGGGCCGGTATCTGTTCCCAGTAGGGTCTGTTCCCAGTAGGGTCTGTTCCCAGTAGGGTCTGTTCCCAGTAGGGCCGGTATCTGGTTCCAGTAGGGCCGGTATCTGGTCCCAGTAGGGCCGGTATCTGGTCCCAGTAGGGTCTGTTCCCAGTAGGGTCTGTTCCCAGTAGGGCTAGGGTCTGTTCCCAGTAGGGTCTGTTCCCAGTAGGGTCTGTTCCCAGTAGGGCCGGTATCTGTTCCCAGTAGGGTCTGTTCCCAGTAGGGTCTGTTCCCAATAGGGCCGGTATCTGTTCCCAGTAGGGCCGGTGTCTGTTCCCAGTAGGGCCGGTATCTGTTCCCAGTAGGGCCGGTATCTGTTCCCAGTAGGGTCTGTTCCCAGTAGGGTCTGTTCCCAGTAGGGTTGGTATCTGTTCCCAGTAGGGTCTATCTTCCCAGTAGGGCTGGTATCTAAAAAATGTACCAGGGATATATGCATATTCTCTCTTCAGGGACCTGAGCTTTTCTCCTACAGTCTAGTTTACTTTGGGCATTCATACAAACTCAGATTTTCAGGAAGTGGACATAAATTTATTTATATCTATCCCTAAGGGCATGTGCTACAGTCAGTTTACTTTGGGCACGTCATTCAGACAGGAAGTGGAGAAAAAACTTCCTGTTTTTGTTTATTTACCTATTTTGATGTCATATATTGAATTTGGATTTACTTCCAAAGTCTTAGTCAATAATTGAAACCAACCTCATTTAATCTGACATCCACATTCCATTGATGCCTTGCTAACCCTATATCAGATGTTGGATGTGGAGATCAATAAGGAGGTTATAGAGCTAGATCAGATTTGGATAAATTCCCTTACAACCCCCTAAGAAGTAGATCAGATTTGGATGTCATTTTTGATCAATAAGGATGTCAAGATGTAATAAGGATATCATAAATCTAGATCAGATTAGGATGTCATAAATCTAGATCAGATTAGGATGTCATAAATCTAGATCAGATTAGGATGTCATAAATCTAGATCAGATTAGGATGTCATAAATCTAGATCAGATTATGATGTCATAAATCTAGATCAGATTAGGTGATGTCATAAATCTAGATCAGATTAGGATGTCATAAATCTAGATCAGATTTACAGAATCTAGATCAGATTTAGGATGTCATAAATCTAGATCAGATTAGGATGTCATAAATCTAGATCAGATTAGGATGTCATAAATCTAGATCAGATTAGGATGTCATAAATCTAGATCAGATTAGGATGTCATAAATCTAGATCAGATTAGGATGTCATAAATCTAGATCAGATTAGGATGTCATAAATCTAGATCAGATTAGGATGTCATAAATCTAGATCAGATTAGGATGTCATAAATCTAGATCAGATGTAGGATTTAGGGCGTCAACAAAAAAGACACAACAACATGTAAAGTTCAATAGAAGGGCATTTATTTTATTAGCCTACAGTTCTCTACATCCACTCTGCTCTAAGGGATCTATATTAAACCCCATACAAAGACTTAGCAGGAGGTTTCATCATGTGGACTTCGTACATGTCTGTCTAACTAAACACTGTCTTTGGCAGGAGAGAGATCAGACTCTCACGTTGACAGCGGTAAGAGTCCTCCGGGGATCCGGACCCAGCGACGCCCAAACCAGCTGGACGGCACCACTGCGCCCAGTGTGGAAAGAGTTTTAACCATTTAGGGAACCTGAAAACGCACGGGAGGACACATACGGGAGAGAAGCCGTACCACTGCGCCCTGTGTGGAAAGCGATTCACCCATTCAGGGAGCCTGAAAGCACACACGAAAATACACACAGGGAGAAACCTTATCACTGCTCTCAGTGCGGAAAGAGATTTATCCAGTTAGGGAACCTGGAATCACACGAGAGAACTCACACAGAAGAAAAGAGGCTTTTCCACTGTTCTCATTGTGAAAAAACGTTTAAGAATTTAGGGAACCTGAAAGTGCATGAGAAATGCCATACAGGCGGGAAGCTTTTTCGCTGCTCCCAGTGTGGAACGATATTTACCCAGTTTAGGCACCTGACAGACCACGAGGTAACACACACAGGGAAGATGCCTTACCACTGCTCCCGGTGTGGAAAGACCTATTTCACATCACATGCACTTAGTCTTCATGAGAGAACACACACAGTGCTCCCGCCCTTATCTCATATTTTTGACTGAAAAATCATGTTTTTTTTTGTTTATGCCACATTTAAATCAAATTGTGTTTTTCCAGCTAGTGGATACAGTACAGTGAAATGTATGTGTTTTTCCAGCTAGGGGATACAGTACAGTGAAATGTATGTGTTTTCCAGCTAGGGATACAGTACAGTGAAATGTATGTGTTTTCCAGCTAGGGGATACAGTACAGTGAAATGTATGTGTTTTTCCAGCTAGGGGATACAGTACAGTGAAATGTACGTGTTTTTCCAGCTAGGGGATACAGTACAGTGAAATGTACGTGTTTTTCCAGCTAGTGGATACAGTACAGTGAAATGTATGTGTTTTTCCAGCTAGGGGATACAGTACAGTGAAATGTATGTGTTTTTCCAGCTAGGGGATACAGTACAGTGAAATGTATGTGTTTTTCCAGCTAGGGGATACAGTACAGTGAAATGTATGTGTTTTTCCAGCTAGGGGATACAGTACAGTGAAATGTATGTGTTTTTCCAGCTAGGGGATACAGTACAGTGAAATGTATGTGTTTTTCCAGCTAGGGGATACAGTACAGTGAAATGTATGTGTTTTTCCAGCTAGGGGATACAGTACAGTGAAATGTACGTGTTTTTCCAGCTAGGGGATACAGTACAGTGAAATGTATGTGTTTTTCCAGCTAGGGGATACAGTACAGTGAAATGTATGTGTTTTTCCAGCTAGTGGATACAGTACAGTGAAATGTATGTGTTTTTCCAGCTAGTGGATACAGTAGTAGTCACACAAAATGGCTTTCTTGAATTTCAAATGGACTAGGTTCTTCCACCACGTTTCCCCATCTTCAGACTATATTTTATGATAATATATGACAAAACGCCATTTTTAAAATTACTGTTACAGACTTTGTTTTATTGGCCGATAGTCTGAATATTGATTAGTCTGGTAATCATGTCTGTCTCTAGTAGCAGTCTGGTAATCATGTCTGTCTCTAGTAGCAGTCTGGTAATCATGTCTGTCTCTAGTAGCAGTCTGGTAATCATGTCTGTCTCTAGTAGCAGTCTGGTAATCATGTATGTCTCTAGTAGCAGTCTGGTAATCATGTATGTCTCTAGTAGCAGTCTGGTAATCATGTCTGTCTCTAGTAGCAGTCTGGTAATCATGTCTGTCTCTAGTAGCAGTCTGGTAATCATGTCTGTCTCTAGTAGCAGTCTGGTAATCATGTCTGTCTCTAGTAGCAGTCTGGTAATCATGTCTGTCTCTAGTAGCAGTCTGGTAATCATGTCTGTCTCTAGTAGCAGTCTGGTAATCATGTCTGTCTCTAGTAGCAGTCTGGTAATCATGTCTGTCTCTAGTAGCAGTCTGGTAATCATGTCTGTCTCTAGTAGCAGTCTGGTAATCATGTCTGTCTCTAGTAGCAGTCTGGTAATCATGTCTGTCTCTAGTAGCAGTCTGGTAATCATGTCTGTCTCTAGTAGTAGTAGTAGCTTTTCCTTTCTTTCACAGTCAGACTGAATTGTAGGACTAGAGGTAGTAGTAGTAGTATCAGTAGGAGTAGTATCAGTAGTAGTAGCAGCAGTAGTAGTAGTAGTAGTAGTAGTAGTAGTAGCTGTAGTAGCAGCATCAATAATAATAGTAGTAGTAGTAGTAGTAGCTGTAGTAGCAGCATCAATAATAGTAGTAGTATCAGTAGTGGTGGTAGTAGCAGTAGCTTTTCCTTTCTCACAGTCATAGACTGAATTGTACACCAATCTACAATCATAACGTCAATCATATATAATTATCAAATAGTAACATTCTAAACTAGCAAAACACATTTTAATACAAATCAACGACAAGGTTTTTTTGGTTGGCAGCTTGAGAAAATTACAGTCCATCTTTAGAGTTGTTAGGAAGGCATTTCTAAGGCTCTGGGCGATGTGGTGTGTGCCGCCTTATCAATCGGTCCGTTTAGTGAAGTACGGAACGGCAGAGTCTGAGAGCAGCCTGTTTGTTGTCACGGAGACAGAGAGTGTTCAGTTTGCTCTCTGGTTGGAGGGAGCCAGTCTGTAAACTGGGAGTTCTTCAGTGTTTTACTTGCTATATTGTATTTACTTTGCCACCATGGCCTTTTTTTGCCTTTACCTCCCTTATCTCACCTCATTTGCTCACGTCGTATATAGACTTGTTTATACTGTATTATTGACTGTATGTTTGTTTTACTCCATGTGTAACTCTGTGTCGTTGTATCTGTCGAACTGCTTTGCTTTATCTTGGCCAGGTCGCAATTGTAAATGAGAACTTGTTCTCAACTTGCCTACCTGGTTAAATAAAGGTGAAATAAAAAAATAAAACATTTTTTTAAAACAAAATGTCAGGCAGATCTGCTCCTGTCTTACATGAGTGCTTCCCGGTAGCTGGTGTACAGTTCCGACCGGCCTAGAATGATTCTGCTGCAGGGGTCTCTTCTGGACTCTCCAGCTTGAACGGTCAGGGTTTGAGTGAGGTCAGGATGTGGTCATGGTATACGAGGGTGACAGCCAGGGAAAACAGAGGATGTGGTCATGGTATACGAGGGTGACAGCCAGGGAAAACAGAGGATGTGGTCATGGTATACGAGGGTGACAGCCAGGGAAAACACAGGATGTGATCATGGTATACGAGGGTGACAGGATGTGGTCATGGTATATGAGGGTGACAGCCAGGGAAAACACAGGATGTGGTCATGGTATACGAGGGTGACAGGATGTGGTCATGGTATATGAGGGTGACAGCCAGGGAAAACACAGGATGTGGTCATGGTATACGAGGGTGACAGGATGTGGTCATGGTATACGAGGGTGACAGGATGTGATCATGGTATACGAGGGTGACAGGATGTGATCATGGTATACGAGGGTGACAGGATGTGATCATGGTATACGAGGGTGACAGGATGTGGTCATGGTATACGAGGGTGACAGCCAGGGAAAACAGAGGATGTGATCATGGTATACGAGGGTGACAGCCAGGGAAAACACAGGATGTGGTCATGGTATACGAGGGTGACAGCCAGGGAAAACACAGGATGTGGTCATGGTATACGAGGGTGACAGGATGTGGTCATGGTATACGAGGGTGACAGGATGTGGTCATGGTATACGAGGGTGACAGGATGTGGTCATGGTATACGAGGGTGACAGGATGTGGTCATGGTATACGAGGGTGACAGCCAGGGAAAACACAGGATGTGATCATGGTATACGAGGGTGACAGCCAGGGAAAACACAGGATGTGGTCATGGTATACGAGGGTGACAGGATGTGGTCATGGTATACGAGGGTGACAGGATGTGGTCATGGTATACGAGGGTGACAGGATGTGGTCATGGTATACGAGGGTGACAGCCAGGGAAAACACAGGATGTGATCATGGTATACGAGGGTGACAGCCAGGGAAAACAGAGGATGTGGTCATGGTATACGAGGGTGGCAGCCAGGAAAACACAGGATGTGATCATGGTATACGAGGGTGACAGCCAGGGAAAACAGACTCCAGAACTGGTCTTACAACTGGTCTCTTGAATAATGTTTACATACTGCTTTACTCATCTCATATGTATATATTCTGTATTTTATTCTCCTGTATTTTAGACAATGCCACTCCGACATTACTCGTCCTAATATTTATATATTTCTTAATTACATTCTTTTACTTTTAGATTTGTGTGGAATTGTTGTGAATTGTTAGATACTACTGCACTGTTGGAGCTAGGAACAACAGCATTTCACTACACCCGCAATAACATCTGCTTAAAATGTGTATGGACCAATAACATCTGCTACAACATGTGTATGGACCAATAACATCTGCTATGTGTAACAATCATCTGCTACAACATGTGTATGGACCAATAACATCTGCTACAACATGTGGACCAATAACATCTGCTACAACATGTGTATGGACCAATAACATCTGCTACAACATGTGTATGGATGGACCAATAACATCTGGACTAACAACATGTGTATGGACCAATAACATCTGCTACAACATGTGTATGGACCAATAACATCTGCTACAACATCTGTGTGTGTATGGACCAATAACATCTGCTAAAATGTGTATGGACCAATAATATCTGCTGTGTATGGACCAATAACATCTGCTACAACATGTGTATGGACCAATAACATCTGCTACCAACATGTGTATGGACCAATAACATCTGCTACAACATGGACCAATAACATCTGCTATGGTATGGACCAATAACATCTGCTACAACATGTGTATGGACCAATAACATCTGCTTAAAATGTGTATGGACCAATAACATCTGCTACAACATAACATCTGCTGTATGGACCAATAACATCTGCTACAACATGTGTATGGACCAATAACATCTGCTACATCTGCTACATGTGTATGGACCAATAACATCTGCTACAAATGTGTATGGACCAATAACATCTGCTTAAAATAACATCTGCTACAACATGTATGGACCAATAACATCTGCTACAACATCTGTGTATGGGACCAATAACGTGATTTGATTTGATACGTAGCCGATGTAGATGCCCAGTAGGTCTGCTTTGGTTAAAGGGACCCTGGTCATGATGTCAACCTGGCTCCTCCAGAGCAGGTCATAATAATACATGGAGTGGATCTGACTCTTTAGGAACTCAAGCACAAGTTAGATATCACTGTTGGAGCTAGGAACATAAACATGATATCACTGTTGGAGCTAGGAACATGAAAGCACTGATAGGAACATAAACATGATATCACTGTTGGAGCTAGGAACATAAACATGATATCACTGTTGGAGCTAGGAACATAAACATGATATCACTGTTGGAGCTAGGAACATAAAACATAAACATGATATCACTGTTGGAGCTAGGAACACAAACATGATATCACTGTTGGAGCTAGGAACATAAACATGATATCACTGTTGGAGCTAGGAACATAAACATGATATCACTGTTGGAGCTAGGAACATAAACATGATATCACTGTTGGAGCTAGGAACATAAACATGATATCACTGTTGGAGCTAGGAACATAAACATGATATCACTGTTGGAGCTAGGAACATAAACATGATATCACTGTTGGAGCTAGGAACATAAACATGATAGATATCACTGTTGGAGCTAGGAACACACAGCATGTTAGATATCACTGTTGGAGCTAGGAACATAAACATGATATCACTGTTGGAGCTAGGAACATAAACATGATATCACTGTTGGAGCTAGGAACATAAACATGATATCACTGTTGGAGCTAGGAACATAAACATGATATCACTGTTGGAGCTAGGAACATAAACATGATATATCACTGTTGGAGCTAGGAACATAAACAGCATGATATCACTGTTGTTGAGCTAGGAACATAAACATGATATCACTGTTGGAGCTAGGAACATAAACATGATATCACTGTTGGAGCTAGGAACATAAACATGATATCACTGTTGGATATCACTGTTGGAGCTAGGAACATAAACATGATATCACTGTTGGAGCTAGGAACATAAACATGATATCACTGTTGGAGCTATAACTGTTGGAACATAAACATGCACTAGGAACATAAACATGATATCACTGTTGGAGCTAGGAACATAAACATGATATCATCACTGTTGGAGCTAGGAACATAAACATGATATCACTGTTGGAGCTAGGAACATAAACATGATATCACTGTTGGAGCTAGGAACATAAACATGATATCACTGTTGGATATCACTGTTGGAGCTAGGAACATAAACATGATAGAACATAAACATGATATCACTGTTGGAGCTAGGAACATAAACATGATATCACTGTTGGAGCATGAACATAAACATGATATCACTGTTGGAGCTAGGAACATAAACATGATATCACTGTTGGAGCTAAACATGAATCACTGTTGGAAAACATAAACATGATATCACTGTTGGAGCTAGGAACATAAACATGATATCACTGTTGGAGCTAGGAACATAAACATGATATCACTGTTGGAGCTAGGAACATAAACATGATATCACTGTTGGAGCTAGGAACATAAACATGATATCACTGTTGGAGCTAGGAACATAAACATGATATCACTGTTGGATAGGATAAACACTGTTGGAGCTAGGAACATAAACATGATATCATATCACTGTTGGAGCTAGGAACATAAACATGATATCACTGTTGGAGCTAGGAACATAAACATGATATCACTGTTGGATATAAACATGATATCACTGTTGGAGCTAGGAACATAAACATGATAGATATCACTGTTGGAGCTAGGAACATAAACATGATATCACTGTTGGAGCTAGGAACATAAACATGATATATATCACTGTTGGAGCTAGGAACATAAACATGATAGATATCACTGTTGGAGCTAGGAACATAAACACACTGTTGGAGCTATAAACATGATAGATATCACTGTTGGAGCTAGGAACATAAATGATATCATGATAGATATCACTGTTGGAGCTAGGAACATAAACATGATAGATATCACTGTTGGAGCTAGGAACATAAACATGATAGATATCACTGTTGGAGCTAGGAACAGGAACATAAACATGATAGATATCACTGTTGGATAGAACATAAACATGATATATCACTGTTGGAGCTAGGAACATAAACATGATATATCACTGTTGGAGCTAGGAACATAAACATGATAGATATCACTGTTGGAGCTAGGAACATAAACATGATAGATATCACTGTTGGAGCTAGGAACATAAACATGATAGATATCACTGTTGGAGCTAGGAACATAAACATGATAGATATCACTGTTGGAGCTAGGAACATAAACATGATAGATATCACTGTTGGAGCTAGGAACACACAGCATGATAGATATCACTGTTGGAGCTAGGAACATAAACATGATAGATATCACTGTTGGAGCTAGGAACATAAACATGATAGATATCACTGTTGGAGCTAGGAACATAAACATGATAGATATCACTGTTGGAGCTAGGAACATAAACATGATAGATATCACTGTTGGAGCTAGGAACACAAACATGATAGATATCACTGTTGGAGCTAGGAACATAAACATGATAGATATCACTGTTGGAGCTAGGAACATAAACATGATATATATCACTGTTGGAGCTAGGAACATAAATATGATAGATATCACTGTTGGAGCTAGGAACATAAATATGATAGATATCACTGTTGGAGCTAGGAACACACAGCATGATAGATATCACCGTATTCGCGGAGAGCGCGCTTAAACGATGACCATGATCTCCAAAATTCACCAAAGGCTCTTTTCGAAGCCACCTCCATATTTCCGTCAAAAAGGCACAATTGTTTAATTTCTACACGCCCCTCTACATTTCCCACCATGTATGTTGTTGACGAACACCTCGTGTTCCCTGCTCTCGAGTCACAACCGGCCGTGATTGTAAATAAGAGTTGGTTCTTAACTGACTTGACTAGTTAAATAAAGGGCCACATAGAAATAGAAAATAGAAACTGCGTATTGCACGTTTTACTCGGCGGAATTCTAGATTCAATATTATCTGCTAACGAGAGGGACGTGACCACAAAAAAGTGATTATGTGTATATTAGTATGCCCAGAGTAGAACAGTCAAAGGTTTTACAAAGGAGGGGAAAATACACTATGAGTAATAAGTGATAGTGATGATATTAGGGCAAAGAGTCCCAATAATAAGTGTTGGCATGGAGAATTGTCATTATGTAGCGAAGAAAAACATTGCATGACAACTGACTTTGTAAGTTCCCACATTGCAGTGCTGCTGAGAGACTCGTGCAGAGGTGTGAAAACTTTACCGTGGAGCACGGCCGCCATCTAGTGGATAAACGCGGGTACTGCAAACGTGTGAGCACGTCATTGTGGTGTAACGGATGGGAAATGGCTAGCTTTGTTTGCGGTGTTCACGCTAAATAGCGTTTCAATCGGTGACGTCTCTTGCTCTGAGACCTTGAAGTAGTGGTTCCCCTTGCTCTGCAAGAGCCGCGGCTTTTGTGGTGCGATTGGTAACGATGCTTTGTGGGTGACTGTTGTTGATGTGTGCAGAGGGTGCCTGGTTCGCGCCCGGGTATGGGCAAGGGGACGGTCTAAAGTTATACCGTCACAGTGGCTCCCTATTGGTATTTGATTTTCAGCCCAGCGTTTCCCCAACTCCGTCCTCCAGTCCCCATGTGGTGCACGTTGTGCTTTTTTGAGAATTCTATTTCTCTTGGAATGTAAACATGCTAGAGTCTGTCAATTACTTTGTGAAAAATCGCCATTCCATCATTCCTGTCCCATGTGACCGTTGAAGACGTGTCACAAATCCTTGGTGGCAAAAACTCCCATGTTTTGATCAGATAATTTCAATTGGTCAAAAAGATGCATTAGGATGCTAGCGGAAACATTAGCATTGGGATGCTAGCGGAAACTTTAACATTAGCATTGGGATGCTAGCGGAAACATTAGCATTGGGATGCTAGCGGAAACATTAGCATTGGGATGCTAGCGGAAACATTAGCATTGGGATGCTAGCGGAACATTAGCATTGGGATGCTAGCGGAAACATTAGCATTGGGATGCTAGCGGAAACATTAGCATTGGGATGCTAGCGGAACATTAGCATTGGGATGCTAGCGGAAACATTAGCATTGGGATGCTAGCGGAAAAATTAGCATTGGGATGCTAGCGGAAACATTAGCGTTGGGATGCTAGCGGAAACTTTAACATTAGCATTGGGATGCTAGCGGAAACTTTAACATTAGCATTGGGATGCTAGCGGAAACTTTAACATTAGCATTGGGATGCTAGCGGAAACTTTAACATTAGCATTGGGATGCTAGCGGGAAACATTAGCATTGGGATGCTAGCGGGAAACATTAGCATTGGGATGCTAGCGGGAAACATTAGCATTGGGATGCTAGCGGAAACATTAGCATTGGGATGCTAGCGGAAACATTAGCATTGGGATGCTAGCGGAAACATTAACATTAGCATTGGGATGCTAGTGGAAACATTAGCATTGGGATGCTAGCGGAAACATTAGCATTGGGATGCTAGCGGAAACATTAGCATTGGGATGCTAGCGGAAACATTAGCATTGGGATGCTAGCGGAAACATTAACATTAGCATTGGGATGCTAGTGGAAACATTAGCATTGGGATGCTAGCGGAAACATTAGCATTGGGATGCTAGCGGAAACATTAGCATTGGGATGCTAGCAGAAACATTAACATTAGCATTGGATGCTAGCGGAAACATTAGCATTGGGATGCTAGCGGAAACATTAGCATTGGGATGCTAGCGGAAACTTTAACATTCGTAATGAGCACGGTGACAAACATTCATTGTTACACCCCTGTAATTACAGACAGCAATTACCACCAGTTAGATGTTACTATTACAGCATAACTATGAATTATTGTAATGTATTACAATATTTGTACTAAAACAGACATTCAAATGAGGCGCTACCAAATATTGAAAGGAGAGGAAGCTTTCAGAACAAAAAAAGGAGGAAGAGGAGGCTGTCACATTGAAAGAAGAGGAAGAGGAGATATAGGCTGTCACAGTGGATGAGGAAGAAGGGATAGAGGGTGTTACAGTGGAAGAGGAAGAAGGGATAGAGGGTGTTACAGAGGAAGAGGAAGAAGGGATGGAGGGTGTTACAGTGGAAGAAGGGATAGAGGGTGTTACAGTGGAGGAAGGGATAGAGGGTGTTACAGTGGAAGAGGAAGAAGGGATAGAGGGTGTTACAGAGGAAGAGGAAGAAGGGATAGAGGGTGTTACAGTGAAATAGGAGGAGGGGATAGAGGGTGTTACAGTGGAAGAGGAGGAAGGGATAGAGGGTGTTACAGTGGAAGAGGAAGAAGGGATAGAGGGTGTTACAGAGGAAGAGGAAGAAGGGATAGAGGGTGTTACAGTGAAAGAGGAGGAGGGGATAGAGGGTGTTACAGTGGAAGAAGGGATAGAGGGTGTTACAGTGAAAGAAGGGATAGAGGGTGTTACTGTGGAAGAGGAGGAAGGGATAGAGGCTGTTACAGTGGAAGAGGAAGAAGGGATAGAGGGTGTTACAGTAGAAGAGGAAGAAGGGATAGAGGGTGTTACAGTGGAAGAGGAAGAGAGAGGGATAGAGGAAGGGTCAAGGAAGAGGAGATAGAGGGTGTTACAGTGGAAGAGGACGAGGAAGGAGATAGAGGGTGTACAGTGGACGAGGAAGAGGAGATGCTTTCCGAATGAAAAGGAGGAAGAAGATATCACATGAAGAGGAGGATGTTGTAGTGAAAGAAGAGGAAGAACCTTTTGAAGAGGAAGAGGAGGACATCTCAATGAAAGAGAAGGGGAAATATATTTTGGGAGTGTAAGAGGAGCAGGAGGAGAGGAAGATTAACACCAGTTAGTTGTCTCATAAAAACAGGGGCACAAACTCAGCACTTGTTGAACTAATGTGTTGCTCAGTACTATAGGAATTGTTAAAGGGGCAAACTTGGAAAATGCGTTTTTTAAATGCACAAACATAAAAATACATGACAGTTTACAAAACTGATATAGACAACAACAACATAAGATAATATTACATTACAAATAAAATAAACAATTTAATTGCATAGAGTAAAGTACTGCTAAGAAGTAAGAGAAAACATGAGCTCTGGTTGTTTTGCAATGACTTACGACAGAATAAACAATTGTCGTGAATATTTTTCTAAACTGCGTTACCCACTCCGGTCAGCAGATGGCGAGGTGAGTCTTTCAGATTGTGCCTCTCGCCGTGACGTATAATCTAGTGGACGGGAAAGGGCGCTTCAATAACAACACGGTTCCTGACTCAACTTTCTCGCTCGACAACACAAAACGTAATATTGACGCTTATTTTGTCATTGTTTGTATATATATTCATCTCAGTGTTTTAAACACAATTCTGTTTGAGTATCTACTGGTTAAATGAACATAATTTACTTGTTACATTGGCAAATAAGGTTAAGGTTATTTCTGAGCCAAGCACTAGGCCAGTCGCCAGCTGACATGCCCTGACCATGAGCTCACTTTGCTACTCCACCCCTGCTAAAGAAGAAGAGGTCTGTTGCGCGGAGAAAGAATCTCTGGGGCTGAAATTTGTCGTGAAAGAAGAACATGAGGATATTGCAGTGAAAGGAGATGAAGACGTGTTTAGATTTAAGCAGGAGGAAGAGAATACTATATCATTTAAAAAAGAGAAAGAACCTTGTGGAATGAAACGGGAAGAGGAGGTTCTCACATTGAAAGAGGGGATGTTACAGTTAAAGAAGAGAAAGACACTTTAGGAGTGAAAGAGGAAGAGGGGATACAGGCTGTCACAGTGGAAGAAGAGGAAGTAGAAGCTTTCAGAATTAAAAGGAGGAAGATGAGGATATCAGCGTGGAAGAGGGGTAGAATCTTTAGAATCAAAAAGGAGGAAGAGGAAGAACCTTTTAGAGGACGAGGAGGAGGAGGCTCTCTCAATAAAAGACGAGGAAGGAGAGGAGGAGGAGACAGACGATCTGATTAACGCCAGTGAGTATTGGATTAAAAACAGGGGCATAAACTACCCTTGTTAAACTAATGTGTGGTTTTAAAGGGGCAATTCTACTGGAGTTCTACACTTGTATTGTTCAGTACTGTAGGACTTGTTAAAGGGACATGCATTTTTTACTTTTAAATTAATTGTATAAATATATAATTAATTGTATATAGCCTACCACAAACTTACACCAAACTTCGACCTCCCCCCTTGTTTTTCCACTTCTGCTACTCGCTGTTTATTTTCTTTAACAGCAAACAACACAGACGGAATCAAATCAAATATTATTAGTCACATGTGCCGATTCCCAAAAGGTAGATCTTACCGTGAAATGCTTCCTGACAAGCCCTTAACAAACAATGAAGTAAAAGAAAAAGAGTTCAGAAAATATTTAGAAAATAAACAATTGTAAAAAAAAAAATGTTTCTAAGTAACACAATAAAATAACAATAACGATAGAGATTCTGGATTCGAGTCCAGGCGACCGGGAGACCCCTGGGGCGGCGCATAATTGGCCCAGTGTTGTCCAGGTTAGGGGAGGTTTTGTCTGGCAGGGATGTCCTGGTCACATCGCGCACTAGCGACTCCTGTGACAGTCTTGGCGCAGTGCACGCTGACACGGTAGCCAGGTGCACAGTGTTTCCTCCGACACGTTGGTGCTTCCCGGGTTAAGTGGGCATTGTGTCAAGAAGCGGTGCGGCTTGGTTGTTTCGCCTCTCCGGGGGCGGTATGGGAGTAGCAACGCTGAGACAACACTGTAACTACCAATTGGAAACCACGAAATTGCGGAGAAAATGGGGTAAAAATATATATATAATAACTAACGAGGCACCGGCATCGAGTCAATGTGCGGAGGCCAGTCCAGGCAATTTCTACATGTAGGTAGGGGTAAAGTGACCATGCATAGACAAACAGTGAGCACCAGCAGTGTAAATGTACATGTAGGTAGGGGGTGGTGTCAATGTAAATAGTCTGGGTTTATTTCTTTGTACTCCCTGACGAAGGCCATGCAGCCGAAACGCGTCAGATTTTTAAAACTTTATTTCTATTGAACATGCCATAAAAAGGCATTTTAATCGATTACATGAAGAGCGCCTTGGTCCTCCTTTCTTTTTTGATGACCAATTTACCCCTTTTACCAAAGAGCACCTTTTATCTACCAAAATGTACTATTGTGTACCTTAGTAGCGCTTCCTTCCTACTTTTTCTACTAGTCTGGGTTTCCATTTGATTGATTGTTCAGCAGTCTTATGGCCTGTGGGTGGAAGCTGCCAAGGAGCCCTTCGGACATTGACCTGGCGTTTTGGTACAGCTTGCCGTGCGGTAGCAGAGAGAACAGTCTATGACTTGGGTGACTGGAGTCTTTGACAATGTTTTGGGCCTTCCTCTGATACCGCCTGGTATATAGTTCCTGGATGGCAGGAAGCTTGGCGCCGGTGATGTACTGGGCCCTACGCACTACCCTCTGTAGCGCCTTACGGTTGGATACCGAGCCAGGTGTCTCATGTGCCATATATATACTTGCCACTGCTTGACTAAAATAATCTCGGTCGTCCAACAGTCTTTCGACCAAACAATTGACCAGACGACTAAATGGGGTCAGGCCTCTATAATGGATTGATCCACTCAGACAGGCCTCTATAATGGATTAGTCCACTCAGACAGGCCTCTATAATGGATTGATCCACTCAGACAGGCCTCTATAATGGATTAGTCCACTCAGACAGGCCTCTATAATGGATTAGTCCACTCAGACAGGCCTCTATAATGGATTAGTCCACTCAGACAGGCCTCTATAATGGATTAATCCACTCAGACAGGCCTCTATAATGGATTAATCCACTCAGACAGGCCTCTACAATGGATTAGTCCACTCAGACAGGCCTCTACAATGGATTAGTCCACTCAGACAGGCCTCTACAATGGATTAGTCCACTCAGACAGGCCTCTACAATGGATTAGTCCACTCAGACAGGCCTTTACAATGGATTAGTCCACTCAGACAGGCCTTTACAATGGATTAGTCCACTCAGACAGGCCACTATAATGGATTAGTCCACTCAGACAGGCCTCTACAATGGATTAGTCCACTCAGACAGGCCTCTACAATGGATTAGTCCATTGTACATTTTCTTGAATTTGTTCTTGATTTTGGGGCCTGTGAAAAGACCCCTGGTGGCATGTCTGGTGGGATAAGTGTGTGTGTCAGAGCTGTGTGTAAATTGACTATGCAAACAATTTGGGATTTTCAACACATTCATGTTTCTTATAAAAAGAAGAAGTGATGCAGTCAGTCTCTCCTCAACTCTCAGCCAAGAGAGACTGACTGCATGGTATTAATGTCACGCTAGTATCACCAGTAGTACATTTACCGTTAATTACCATCATTTCTAGTATACAATGTTAGTTTGGTTTACGGTCATTTCTGTATGTCACTATGTCACTACAGTCTTACCGTTGTCATGGACACGTTGGTTGCCGAGAGCACTGTCTGGGCTAGTTAGTGTTTATTTCATTGCCTTTACGAGTTTTTTTGAAGCGCTCCCGTCAATCTAGAGATCTTGCGTAAAGACACTCACCTAATTATACATAGAAGTAGGCCTCTAGGCTACCTGGCCTGATTTCACATAGAAGTAGGCCTCTAGGCTACCTGACCTGATTACACATAGAAGTAGGCCTCTAGGCTACCTGGCCTGATTACACATAGAAGTAGGCCTTTAGGCTACCTGACCTGATTTCACATAGAAGTAGGCCTCTAGGCTACCTGACCTGATTACACATAGAAGTAGGCCTGTAGGCTACCTGACCTGATTACACATAGAAGTAGGCTACCTGGCCTGATTACGCATAGAAGTAGGCCTCTAGGCTACCTGACCTGATTACACATAGAAGTAGGCTACCTGGCCTGATTACACATAGAAGTAGGCCTCTAGGCTACCTGGCCTGATTTCACATAGAAGTAGGCCTCTAGGCTACCTGACCTGATTACACATAGAAGTAGGCCTCTAGGCTACCTGACCTGACCTGATTACACATAGAAGTAGGCCTCTAGGCTACCTGGCCTGATTACACATAGAAGTAGGCTACCTGGCCTGATTACACATGAAGTAGGCCTCTAGGCTACCTGGCCTGATTACACATAGAAGTAGGCTACCTGGCCTGATTACACATGAAGTAGGCCTGTAGGCTACCTGGCCTGATTACACATAGAAGTAGGCCTCTAGGCTACCTGACCTGATTACACATAGAAGTAGGCCTCTAGGCTACCTGTCCTGATTACACATAGAAGTAGGCTACCTGGCCTGATTACACATAGAAGTAGGCCTCTAGGCTACCTGGCCTGATTACACATAGAAGTAGGCCTCTAGGCTACCTGACCTGATTACACATAGAAGTAGGCCTCTAGGCTACCTGACCTGATTACACATAGAAGTAGGCCTCTAGGCTACCTGACCTGATTACACATAGAAGTAGGCCTCTAGGCTACCTGACCTGATTACACATAGAAGCAGGCTACCTGGCCTGATTACACATAGAAGTAGGCTACCTGGCCTGATTACACATAGAAGTAGGCTACCTGGCCTGATTACACATAGAAGTAGGCTACCTGGCCTGATTACACATAGAAGTAGGCTACCTGGCATGATTACACATAGAAGTAGGCTACCTGGCCTGATTACACATGAAGTAGGCCTGTAGGCTACCTGGCCTGATTACACATAGAAGTAGGCCTCTAGGCTACCTGACCTGATTACACATAGAAGTAGGCCTCTAGGCTACCTGACCTGATTACACATAGAAGTAGGCTACCTGGCCTGATTACACATAGAAGTAGTCCTCTAGGCTACCTGGCCTGATTACACATAGAAGTAGGCCTCTAGGCTACCTGACCTGATTACACATAGAAGTAGGCCTCTAGGCTACCTGGCCTGATTACACATAGAAGTAGGCCTCTAGGCTACCTGACCTGATTACACATAGAAGTAGGCCTCTAGGCTACCTGGCCTGATTACACATAGAAGTAGGCCTCTAGGCTACCTGACCTGATTACACATAGAAGCAGGCTACCTGGCCTGATTACACATAGAAGTAGGCTACCTGGCCTGATTACACATAGAAGTAGGCTACCTGGCCTGATTACACATAGAAGTAGGCTACCTGGCCTGATTACACATAGAAGTAGGCTACCTGGCCTGATTACACATAGAAGTAGGCTACATGGCCTGATTACACATAGAAGTAGGCTACCTGGCCTGATTACACATAGAAGTAGGCTACCTGGCCTGATTACACATAGAAGTAGGCTACCTGGCCTGATTACACATAGAAGTAGGCTACCTGGCCTGATTACACATAGAAGTAGGCCTCTAGGCTACCTGACCTGATTACACATAGAAGTAGGCCTCTAGGCTACCTGGCCTGATTACACATAGAAGTAGGCCTCTAGGCTACCTGGCCTGATTACACATAGAAGTAGGCCTCTAGGCTACCTGACCTGATTACACATAGAAGCAGGCCTCTAGGCTACCTGACCTGATTACACATAGAAGTAGGCTACCTGGCGTGATTACACATAGAAGTAGGCTACCTGGCTTGATTACACATAGAAGTAGGCTACCTGGCCTGATTACACATAGAAGTAGGCTACCTGGCCTGATTACACATAGAAGTAGGCTACCTGGCTTGATTACACATAGAAGTAGGCTACCTGGCCTGATTACACATAGAAGTAGGCTACCTGGCCTGATTACACATAGAAGTAGGCCTCTAGGCTACCTGACCTGATTACACATAGAAGTAGGCCTGTAGGCTACCTGGCCTGATTACACATAGAAGTAGGCTACCTGGCCTGATTACACATAGAAGTAGGCTACCTGACCTGATTACACATAGAAGTAGGCCTCTAGGCTACCTGGCCTGATTACACATAGAAGTAGGCCTCTAGGCTACCTGACCTGATTACACATAGAAGTAGGCCTGTAGGCTACCTGGCGTGATTACACATAGAAGTAGGCTACCTGGCCTGATTACACATAGAAGTAGGCTACCTGACCTGATTACACATAGAAGTAGGCCTCTAGGCTACCTGGCCTGATTACACATAGAAGTAGGCCTCTAGGCTACCTGACCTGATTACACATAGAAGTAGGCCTCTAGGCTACCTGTGTCCTGTAGCTCACATAGAAGTAGGCCTCTAGGCTACCTGGCCTGATTACATATAGAAGTAGGCCTGTAGGCTACCTGACCTGATTACACATAGAAGTAGGCCTCTAGGTTACCTGACCTGATTACACATAGAAGTAGGCCTCTAGGCTACCTGGCCTGATTACACATAGAAGTAGGCCTGTAGGCTACCTGGCCTGATTACACATAGAAGTAGGCCTCTAGGCTACCTGGCCTGATTACACATAGAAGTAGGCCTCTAGGCTACCTGACCTGATTACACATAGAAGTAGGCCTCTAGGCTACCTGACCTGATTACACATAGAAGTAGGCCTCTAGGCTACCTGGCCTGATTACACATAGAAGTAGGCCTCTAGGCTACCTGACCTGATTACACATAGAAGTAGGCCTCTAGGCTACCTGGCCTGATTACACATAGAAGTAGGCCTGTAGGCTACCTGACCTGATTACACATAGAAGCAGGCCTGTGGCAGTGCAAGCACCATGTTCTACAGTTGTTTTTAAAAACAAATAATTGTTAAAATGATTAAATGATTGGAAACCTGGCTCTGATTTGGATTAAACTTCAAAGGAAGTCAGTTTTGTCACATGGAGGTTTCATTCAGGTCTCTCTCTACTTAAATAAATACTCTGTCTTTTGGCAGGAGAAAGACCAGATTCAGAGGAACCAGAGACGTCCAAACCAGCAAGACGACACCACTGCTCCCACTGTGGAAAGAGTTTTACCCGGTTAAGGGACCTGAAAGTGCATAGGACATTGCACACAGGAGAGAAGCCTTACCAATGTTCCCAGTGTGGAAAGAGTTCTGCAGAGTTAGGGCACCTGAAAGCACATGAGAGAATGCACACAGGGGAGAAGCCTTACCAATGCTCTCTGTGTGGAAAGAGTTTTTCCTTGTTAGCAAGCCTGAAAAGACATGAGAGGATCCACACAAGAGATGCACTTTTCCAATGCTCCCAGTGTGAAAATAGTTTTTCCTTGTTAGCAAGCTTGAAAAGACATGAGAGGATACACACAGGTGATAAGACTTTCCACTGCTCCCAGTGTGAAAGGAGTTTTACACGGTCAGGGAACCTGAAAAAACATAAAAGAATACACTCAGGAGAAAAGCCTTTCCACTGCTCCCAGTGTGGGAAGGGTTTTACAGAGTTAGGGAACCTAAAAAGACATGAGAGGACACACACAGGAGATAAGCCTCATCGGTGCTCCCAGTGTGGAAAAAGTTTTACCCAGTTAGCACACATGAAAGTGCATGAGAGAATCCACACTGGAGAAAAGCCTTACCAATGCTCAGACTGTGGAAAGACCTATTCCTCATTGCGGTCACTTAAAAGTCACGTGAGAATCCACACGGGAGAAAAGCCTCACCAATGCTCAGACTGTGGAAAGACCTATTCCTCATCGCGGTCACTTAAAAGTCACGTGAGAATCCACTCAGGAGGGAAGAAGCCTTCACCCTAGTTTGTAAATTGTTATGTCACATCACATTGACTTAATTTCTTCTCCTAGCGGGTATGTTGATATTTCACTTCACATTAACTTAAAATTCATCAGAGAACATACACAGTGCTCCCGGTGTCTTATATTGTTGACTGATAATGTGTTTACCTGTCTTTACCAGATGTAATTAAATGGTACAGGGTATACTCAAACATATATTTGTTTGTTTCTATTAGAAAACATTAATTGAATATGGAGTCTGTCAGTTTGAATATAAAGGAGATCAGGTTCCTAGTTTTAAATTGTCCTTTTTTTAAACTCTTTGTGTGTGTTTATCTGGGTGTGTCATTCCTCCAGCACTACAGATAATCAAGTGATATTTGGATGTGATGCATTTGTTCCATTGTTTACATTTGCATTGTTGGCCCACTGCTGATCTTACAGTGTGGCTTTAACCTCTCTGAGACATGTGGGACGGGAGCGTCCCACCTCACCAACAGCCAGTGAAAGTGCAGGGCGCCAAATTCAAAACAACAGAAATCTCATAATTAAAATTCCTCAAGCATACAAGTATTTTACACCATTTTAAAGATACAATTATTGTTAATCCAGCCACAGTGTCTGATTTCAAAAATGCTTTACAGCGAAAGCACCACAAACGATTATGTTAGGTGAATGTTGATAAAAATACAAGTGTTATACATGGAATTAGAGATATACTTCTCCTTAATGCTGTGTCAGATTTCAAACAAACTTTACGGAAAAAGCAAACCATGCAATAATCTGAGTACAGCGTTCAGACAACAAATCAGCCAAAAAGATATCCGCCATATTGGGTAGTCAACATTAGTCAGAAATAGCGTTATAAATATTATTATTGTTACATATATATTATTATAGTATATTATTCATATTATAAATATTCACTTACCTTTGATGATCTTCATCAGAATGCACTCCTGGGAATCACAGTTCCACCATAAATGTTTGATTTGTTCGATAATGTCCATAATTTATGTCCAAATAGCTTCTTTTGTTAGGGCATTTAGTACACAAATCCAAACGCTCATTCAGGTCCAGCCGAACGTCAGACGAAAAGCTCAAAAAGTTATATTACAGGTCGTAGAAACATTTCAAACTAAGTATAGAATCAATCTTTAGGATGTTTTTATCATAAATGTTCAATAATGTTCCAAACAGAGAATTCCATTGTCTGTAGAAAAGCATTGGAACAAAACTCTGTCGTGACCACAATATAACCAATATCCAATAATAATAATATAACCAATAATGTATCTGCAATAGAGGCTGAGTTAAAAAAATACAAGCCTCAGATTTCCCACTTCCTGATTGGATTTTTCTCAGGGTTTCACCTGTCATATGAGTTTTGTTATACTCACAGACATCATTCAAACAGTTTTAGAAACTTCAGAGTGTTTTCTATCCAATACTACTAATAATATGCATATATTAGCATCTGGGACAGAGTAGCAGGCAGTTTACTCTGGGCACCTTATTCATCCAAGCTACTCAATACTGTCCCCCCGCCCCCCCTGTCACCGAGAAGTTTTTAAGGCAACGTTGTCAAATCAGCAGACAGGACATTGATAAAACAACTAATTTGCCAGTCAAAGCCTATTATGTTTGTTATAACAGTGAACCGTTCCAATAACTGGCCCAAATAACTGGCCCAAATAACTGGCCCAAATTACTGGCCCAAATAACTGGCCCAAACTGATTTATTAGAAAACATATGGCCCTTTGTAATGTCCATGTACATAGGATTCTGTATACAGCCTTTTAACATATTAAAACAAAAGAGATACATTTCCTAGAATCTGTCCGTTGCTGCAATGCTTGCAGATGTGCATAATATGCCCCGCAACCCTAATCAAAAAGTATTTAATAATTCCAAATAACAAAAAAACTTAGCTACGGGTTGCTGTGACACTTAAACTTGAATTTATTATTATTATTATTTTTTTTTTTTGCACTGCATGTTTCACCGGTGCAGTTGAATGCAGCATCGCAGTATGGTGCCATCACCACGGAGCACAGCTAACGGTAGCTACTAACAGTTAATGTTTCACCGGTGCAGTTGAATGCAGCATCGCAGTATGGTGCCATCACCACGGAGCACAGCTAACGGTAGCTACTAACAGTTAATGTTTCACCGGTGCAGTTGAATGCAGCATCGCAGTATGGTGCCATCACCACGGAGCACAGCTAACGGTAGCTACTAACAGTTAATGTTTCACCGGTGCAGTTGAATGCAGCATCGCAGTATGGTGCCATCACCACGGAGCACAGCTAACGGTAGCTACTAACAGTTAATGTTTCACCGGTGCAGTTGAATGCAGCATCGCAGTATGGTGCCATCACCACGGAGCACAGCTAACGGTAGCTACTAACAGTTAATGTTTCACCGGTGCAGTTGAATGCAGCATCGCAGTATGGTGCCATCACCACGGAGCACAGCTAACGGTAGCTACTAACAGTTAATGTTTCACCGGTGCAGTTGAATGCAGCATCGCAGTATGGTGCCATCACCACGGAGCACAGCTAACGGTAGCTACTAACAGTTAATGTTTCACCGGTGCAGTTGAATGCAGCATCGCAGTATGGTGCCATCACCACGGAGCACAGCTAACGGTAGCTACTAACAGTTAATGTTTCACCGGTGCAGTTGAATGCAGCATCGCAGTATGGTGCCATCACCACGGAGCACAGCTAACGGTAGCTACTAACAGTTCATGTTTCACCGGTGCAGTTGAATGCAGCATCGCAGTATGGTGCCATCACCACGGAGCACAGCTAACGGTAGCTACTAACAGTTAATGTTTCACCGGTGCAGTTGAATGCAGCATCGCAGTATGGTGCCATCACCACGGAGCACAGCTAACGGTAGCTACTAACAGTTAATGTTTCACCGGTGCAGTTGAATGCAGCATCGCAGTATGGTGCCATCACCACGGAGCACAGCTAACGGTAGCTACTAACAGTTAATGTTTCACCGGTGCAGTTGAATGCAGCATCGCAGTATGGTGCCATCACCACGGAGCACAGCTAACGGTAGCTACTAACAGTTAATGTTTCACCGGTGCAGTTGAATGCAGCATCGCAGTATGGTGCCATCACCACGGAGCACAGCTAACGGTAGCTACTAACAGTTAATGTTTCACCGGTGCAGTTGAATGCAGCATCGCAGTATGGTGCCATCACCACGGAGCACAGCTAACGGTAGCTACTAACAGTTAATGTTTCACCGGTGCAGTTGAATGCAGCATCGCAGTATGGTGCCATCACCACGGAGCACAGCTAACGGTAGCTACTAACAGTTAATGTTTCACCGGTGCAGTTGAATGCAGCATCGCAGTATGGTGCCATCACCACGGAGCACAGCTAACGGTAGCTACTAACAGTTAATGTTTCACCGGTGCAGTTGAATGCAGCATCGCAGTATGGTGCCATCACCACGGAGCACAGCTAACGGTAGCTACTAACAGTTAATGTTTCACCGGTGCAGTTGAATGCAGCATCGCAGTATGGTGCCATCACCACGGAACACAGCTAACGGTAGCTACTAACAGTTCATGTTTCACCGGTGCAGTTGAATGCAGCATCGCAGTATGGTGCCATCACCACGGAGCACAGCTAACGGTAGCTACTAACAGTTAATGTTTCACCGGTGCAGTTGAATGCAGCATCGCAGTA
Source organism: Oncorhynchus keta (assembly GCF_023373465.1). NCBI lineage: Eukaryota > Metazoa > Chordata > Actinopteri > Salmoniformes > Salmonidae > Oncorhynchus > Oncorhynchus keta. Next base: position 52,326 of record NW_026280845.1, on the reverse strand, counting down.
TGGTGCCATCACCACGGAGCACAGCTAACGGTAGCTACTAACAGTTAATGTTTCACCGGTGCAGTTGAATGCAGCATCGCAGTATGGTGCCATCACCACGGAGCACAGCTAACGGTAGCTACTAACAGTTAATGTTTCACCGGTGCAGTTGAATGCAGCATCGCAGTATGGTGCCATCACCACGGAGCACAGCTAACGGTAGCTACTAACAGTTAATGTTTCACCGGTGCAGTTGAATGCAGCATCGCAGTATGGTGCCATCACCACGGAGCACAGCTAACGGTAGCTACTAACAGTTAATGTTTCACCGGTGCAGTTGAATGCAGCATCGCAGTATGGTGCCATCACCACGGAGCACAGCTAACGGTAGCTACTAACAGTTAATGTTTCACCGGTGCAGTTGAATGCAGCATCGCAGTATGGTGCCATCACCACGGAGCACAGCTAACGGTAGCTACTAACAGTTAATGTTTCACCGGTGCAGTTGAATGCAGCATCGCAGTATGGTGCCATCACCACGGAGCACAGCTAACGGTAGCTACTAACAGTTAATGTTTCACCGGTGCAGTTGAATGCAGCATCGCAGTATGGTGCCATCACCACGGAGCACAGCTAACGGTAGCTACTAACAGTTAATGTTTCACCGGTGCAGTTGAATGCAGCATCGCAGTATGGTGCCATCACCACGGAGCACAGCTAACGGTAGCTACTAACAGTTAATGTTTCACCGGTGCAGTTGAATGCAGCATCGCAGTATGGTGCCATCACCACGGAGCACAGCTAACGGTAGCTACTAACAGTTAATGTTTCACCGGTGCAGTTGAATGCAGCATCGCAGTATGGTGCCATCACCACGGAGCACAGCTAACGGTAGCTACTAACAGTTCATGTTTCACCGGTGCAGTTGAATGCAGCATCGCAGTATGGTGCCATCACCACGGAGCACAGCTAACGGTAGCTACTAACAGTTAATGTTTCACCGGTGCAGTTGAATGCAGCATCGCAGTATGGTGCCATCACCACGGAGCACAGCTAACGGTAGCTACTAACAGTTAATGTTTCACCGGTGCAGTTGAATGCAGCATCGCAGTATGGTGCCATCACCACGGAGCACAGATAACGGTAGCTACTAACAGTTAATGTTTCACCGGTGCAGTTGAATGCAGCATCGCAGTATGGTGCCATCACCACGGAGCACAGCTAACGGTAGCTACTAACAGTTAATGTTTCACCGGTGCAGTTGAATGCAGCATCGCAGTATGGTGCCATCACCACGGAGCACAGCTAACGGTAGCTACTAACAGTTAATGTTTCACCGGTGCAGTTGAATGCAGCATGTGCAGTATGGTGCCATCACCACGGAGCACAGCTAACGGTAGCTACTAACAGTTAATGTTTCACCGGTGCAGTTGAATGCAGCATCGCAGTATGGTGCCATCACCACGGAGCACAGCTAACGGTAGCTACTAACAGTTAATGTTTCACCGGTGCAGTTGAATGCAGCATCGCAGTATGGTGCCATCACCACGGAGCACAGCTAACGGTAGCTACTAACAGTTAATGTTTCACCGGTGCAGTTGAATGCAGCATTGCAGTATGGTGCCATCACCACGGAGCACAGCTAACGGTAGCTACTAACAGTTAATGTTTCACCGGTGCAGTTGAATGCAGCATCGCAGTATGGTGCCATCACCACGGAGCACAGCAGCTAACGGTAGCTACTAACAGTTAATGTTTCACCGGTGCAGTTGAATGCAGCATCGCAGTATGGTGCCATCACCACGGAGCACAGCTAACGGTAGCTACTAACAGTTAATGTTTCACGTGCAGTTGAATGCAGCATCGCAGTATGGTGCCATCACCACGGAGCACAGCTATAGCTACTAACAGTTAATGTTTCACCGGTGCAGTTGAATGCAGCATCGCAGTATGGTGCCATCACCACGGAGCACAGCTAACGGTAGCTACTAACAGTTAATGTTTCACCGGTGCAGTTGAATGCAGCATCGCAGTATGGTGCCATCACCACGGAGCACAGCTAACGGTAGCTACTAACAGTTAATGTTTCACCGGTGCAGTTGAATGCAGCATGGGTGCCATCACCACGGAGCACAGCTAACGGTAGCTACTAACAGTTAATGTTTCACCGGTGCAGTTGAATGCAGCATCGCAGTATGGTGCCATCACCACGGAGCACAGCTAACGGTAGCTACTAACAGTTAATGTTTCACCGTGCAGTTGAATGCAGCATCGCAGTATGGTGCCATCACCACGGAGCACAGCTAACGGTAGCTACTAACAGTTAATGTTTCACCGGTGCAGTTGAATGCAGCATCGCAGTATGGTGCCATCACCACGGAGCACAGCTAACGGTAGCTACTAACAGTTAATGTTTCACCGGTGCAGTTGAATGCAGCATAGTATGGTGCCATCACCACACACAGCTAACCATAGCTACTAACAGTTAATGTTTCACCGGTGCAGTTGAATGCAGCATCGCAGTATGGTGCCATCACCACGGAGCACAGCTAACGGTAGCTACTAACAGTTAATGTTTCACCGGTGCAGTTGAATGCAGCATCGCAGTATGGTGCCATCACCACGGAGCACAGCTAACGGTAGCTACTAACAGTTAATGTTTCACCGGTGCAGTTGAATGCAGCATACAGTATGGTGCCATCACCACGGAGCACAGCTAACGGTAGCTACTAACAGTTAATGTTTCACCGGTGCAGTTGAATGCAGCATCGCAGTATGGTGCCATCACCACGGAGCACAGCTAACGGTAGCTACTAACAGTTAATGTTTCACCGGTGCAGTTGAATGCAGCATACCATATGGTGCCATCACCACGGAGCACAGCTAACGGTAGCTACTAACAGTTAATGTTTCACCGGTGCAGTTGAATGCAGCAAACCATCACCACGGAGCACAGCTAACGGTAGCTACTAACAGTTAATGTTTCACCGGCAGTTGAATGCAGCATCGCAGTATGGTGCCATCACCACGGAGCACAGCTAACGGTAGCTACTAACAGTTAATGTTTCACCAGTTGAATGCAGCATCGCAGTATGGTGCCATCACCACGGAGCACAGCTAACGGTAGCTACTAACAGTTAATGTTTCACCGGTGCAGTTGAATGCAGCATCGCAGTATGGTGCCATCACCTCCCACGGAGCACAGCTAACGGTAGCTACTAACAGTTAATGTTTCACCGGTGCAGTTGAATGCAGCATCGCAGTATGGTGCCATCACCAAACAGCTAACGGTAGCTACTAACAGTTAATGTTTCACAGTTGAATGCAGCATCGCAGTTGGTGCCATCACCACGGAGCACAGCTAACGGTAGCTACTAACAGTTTGTTTCACCGGTGCAGTTGAATGCAGCATCGCAGTATGGTGCCATCACCACGGAGCACAGCTAACGGTAGCTACTAACAGTTAATGTTTCACCGGTGCAGTTGAATGCAGCATTCAGTATGGTGCCATCACCACGGAGCACAGCTAACGTTAGCTACTAACAGTTAATGTTTCACCGGTGCAGTTGAATGCAGCATCGCAGTATGGTGCCATCACCACGGAGCACAGCTAACGGTAGCTACTAACAGTTAATGTTTCACTTGCAGTTGAATGCAGCATCGCAGTATGGTGCCATCACCACGGAGCACAGCTAACGGTAGCTACTAACAGTTAATGTTTCACCGAGCAGTTGAATGCAGCATTTTTCAGTATGGTGCCATCACCACGGAGCACAGCTAACGGTAGCTACTAACAGTTAATGTTTCACCGGTGCAGTTGAATGCAGCACGCATAGTCCATCACCACGGAGCACAGCTAACGGCTACTAACACTTAATGTTTCACGTTACAGTCTCATGGTGCCAACCACGGAGCACTAACACTACTAACAGTTATAGTCTCATTGAATGCAGCAAATGACTGCCATCACCACTTTTCAGCTATAGCTACTGGGACATTAATGTTTCACGGTGCAGTAACACATTACAGTATAGTCCATCATGGAACAGCTAACGGCTACTAACACTTAATACATTATAGTCTCATATGGTGCCATCACCACGGAGCACAGCTAACACTTTACATTATAGCTACTAACAGTTAATGTTTCACTTTACATGCAGCATAGTCCATCACCACGGAGCACAGCTAACGGTAGCACTAACACTTTACATTAATAGTCAGTATGGTGCCATCACCACGGCACTAACAGCTACTACATTATAGTCAGTTGAATCATGGTGCCATCACCACGGCACAGCTAACACTAACAGTTACATTAATAGTCTCATGGTGCCATCACCACGGCACAGCTAACACTACTAACAGTTATAGTCTCATGGAACACATACCAGTAACACCACGGAGCACAGCCATAGCTACTAACATTAATGTTTCACCGTCAGCATCGCAGTAGGTGCCATCACCACGGAGCACAGCTAACACTTTACTACTAACAGTTAATAACACCATGCAGTAATAGCATCAGTATGGTGCCATCACCACGGAACAGCTAACGGTAGCTACTAACAGTTAATGTTTCACCGGTGCAGTTATAGTCTCATCACCACGGAGCACAGCTAACACTTTAGCATTATAGTCTCATGTTGAATGCACGGCACCATCAACACACAGCTAACGTTACTAGTCTCATGGAATGGCACTAACACCACGGACATTATAGCTCTCATTAATGAAATGCAGCATTGCACTCACCACGGAACAGCTTTAGCTACAGCACAGGACCGCCACTGTCCCCTCTTCTGCAACGGAATTAGTAGCTAGCTGGAAGTGAACGTTATTTATACTCAAAAATATAAACGTAAAATGCAACAGTTTACATTGATATATAGTCTCATGGATTTCACATGACTGGGAATAACACTATTACAGATATAAAAAAAAAAGTCTCAATGGAACATGATCTCGTTACTAACATTTATCGATTATAGTCTCATGGAACACGGCACTAACACTTTACCATTATAGTCTCATGGAACACCATACCATAACAACATAATACACCATACCATAATCTCATAATAACACGGCATACCATAATAACATAATAACACCATACGTTATAGTCTCATGGAACACGGCACTAACACTTTACATTATAGTCTCATAACACGGCACTAACACCATACTCATGGAACATAATAACACCACTAATAACATACATAATAACATAGTCACCATACATGGAACACGGCACTAACACTTTACGTTGATAGTCTCATGGAACACGGCACTAACACTTTACATTATAGTCTCATGGAACACGGCAACTGAACACGCATTACATCTGTCATTGTATGTGGCAAAACTTAATTTTAGTCTCACAAGGAACATTTACTGATCATGCTGTTAAATCAGATTCTTGAAATGAACACCACTGTCAGGTTGATGGATTATCTTGGCAGTCTCATATAACACGGATAAACAAATTTGACAGAAATAATAGCTTTTTCTTTTGTGCATGGAAAATCTCACTCCTCTTATTATAGTCTCATGGAACACGGCACTAACACTTTACGTTATAGTCTCATGGAACACGGCACTAACACTTTACGTTATAGTCTCATGGAACATAAAACTAACACTTTACATTATAGTCTCATGGAACACGGCACTAACACTTTACATTATAGTCTCATGGAACACGGCACTAACACTTTACGTTATAGTCTCATGGAACACGGCACTAACACTTTACATTATAGTCTCATGGAACACGGCACTAACACTTTACATTATAGTCTCATGGAACACGGCACTAACACTTTACATTATAGTCTCATGGAACACGGCACTAACACTTTACATTATAGTCTCATGGAACACGGCACTAACACTTTACATTATAGTCTCATGGAACACGGCACTAACACTTTACATTATAGTCTCATGGAACACGGCACTAACACTTTACGTTATAGTCTCATGGAACACGGCACTAACACTTTACATTATAGTCTCATGGAACACGGCACTAACACTTTACATTATAGTCTCATGGAACACGGCACTAACACTTTACATTATAGTCTCATGGAACACGGCACTAACACTTTACATTATAGTCTCATGGAACACGCACTAACACTTTACATTATAGTCTCATGGAACACGGCACTTTTACATTATAGTCTCATGGAACACGGCACTAAACTTTACATTATAGTCTCATGGAACACGGCACTAACACTTTACATTATAGTCTCATGGAACACGGCACTAACAACATGATAGTCTCATGGAACACGGCACTAACACTTTACATTATAGTCTCATGGAACACGGCACTAACACTTTACATTATAGTCTCATGGAACACGGCACTAACACTTTACATTATAGTCTCATGGAACACGGCACTAACACTTTACATTATAGTCTCATGGAACACGGCACTAACACTTTACATTATAGTCTCATGGAACACGGCACTAACACTTTACATTATAGTCTCATGGAACACGGCACTAACACTTTACATTATAGTCTCATGGAACACGGCACTAACACTTTACATTATAGTCTCATGGAACACGGCACTAACACTTTACATGTCTCATGGAACACGGCACTTACATGCTTTTACTCATGGAAAAGAGACTCACAAAATAACAACATGATTTACCATTCAGTCCCTATCAGCATAAAACCCAACATGATTTTACCAATAGTCCCTAAGCATAAAAACAACATGATTACCATTCAGTCTATAAGTAAAAACCAATTCCAGTCATGTTTTCCATTCAGTCCCTATCAGCATAAAAACAAATGATTTACCATTCAGTCCCTATAAGCATAAAAACGACATGATTTACCATTCAGTCCCTATCAGCATAAAAACGACATGATTTACCATTCAGTCCTATCAGCATAAAAACGACATAATTTACCATTCAGTCCCTATCAGCATAAAAACAACATGATTTACCATTCAGTCCTTATCAGCATAAAAACGTCAAACCGAAACACAACCAAAACAAACTGAAAGTGCAACAACTTTAAAGAGTCACAAGCAGGGTAGAGTGTAGGGGTGGCAGGGTAGCCTAGTGGTTAGAGCATTGGAAACCTAGAACCAAAAGGTTCTGCCCTGCCCCTGAACAGGCAGTTAACCCACTGTTCCTAACATCTCAAAATAAGAATTTGTTCTTTAACTGACTTGCCTGGTTAAATAAAGGTAAAATAAAATAAAAATTGACTACTTTAATACACTAAGTAATGTTTTCTAAAGACATCAATCAATCAAATCTATTTTAAAAAGCTATTTTTTTTCAGCATCAGTGCTTCTACAGATACCTAAAACCTCAGACCAACGATTAGAAACAAACACTTATAACATCTCACAAAGTGCTTCTACAGATACCTAAAACCTCAGACCAACGATGTGATGAAAACAAACACTTATAACATCTCACAAAGTGCTTCTACAGATACCTAAAACCTCAGACCAACGATGTAGAAACCAACACTTATAACATCTCACAAAGTGCTTCTACAGATACCTAAAACCTCAGACCAACGATGTAGAAACAAACACTTATAACATCTCACAAAGTGCTTCTACAGATACCTAAAACCTCAGACCAACGATGCCCATGTAGAAACCAACACTTATAACATCTCACAAAGTGCTTCTACAGATACCTAAAACCTCAGACCAACGATGTAGAAACAAACACGTATAACATCTCACAAAGTGCTTCTACAGATACCCAGCCTTTTTCAATGTTAGTTAGTTTGCTCCCACTGAAGAGACAACAGAGGTTATCATTCAATGTTAGTTAGTTTGCTCCCATTGAAGAGACATCAGAGATCACCATCCTCATCTATCAGTTAAAGACACACCCAGTACCCTGTTACCACGGTATCGGACCACACCTTAAAGGGACAGTTGAACATTTTTGGTCTATCCTAATGACACCTATTTGAGGGGAAAATGTGCTTCACTGAAACTGGATCACCCCAACAAAAAAAACATGTCATTAAAAGACTCATACTTTAGTTGTGCTCCTAAATATATTTGTGTGCTCCTAACTATATTTGTGTGCTCCTAACTATAAACGTAGGATCACATGTGCTCCTAAATATATTTGTGTGCTCCTAAATATATTTGTGTGCTCCTAACTATTTTTTTGTGCTCCTAACTATAAACGTAGGATCACATGTGCTCCTTGTAATACATGTCAGCGTAGAACTATAATAATAAGTCAACTGCACCAATCAGCATTGTATCTGTCAGGACAGTGTGGTGTGTAGTGATATGTATCTGTCAGGACAGTGTGGTGTGTAGTGATATGTATCTGTCAGGACAGTGTGGTGTGTAGTGATATGTATCTGTCAGGACAGTGTGGTGTGTAGTGATATGTATCTGTCAGGACTATAGAACTATAAGAACTATAGAACTATAAGAACTATAGAACTATAGAACTATAGAACTATAAGAACTATAGAACTATAAGAACTATAGAACTATAGAACTATAGAACTGCACCAATCAGCATTGTATCTGTCAGGATAGTGTGGTGTGTAGTGATATGTATCTGTCGGAACTATAGAACTATAGAACTATAAGAACTATAGAACTGCACCAATCAGCATTGTATCTGTCGGGACAGTGTGGTGTGTAGTGATATGTATCTGTCGGAACAGTGTGGTGTGTAGTGATATGTATCTGTCGGGACAGTGTGGTGTGTAGTGATATGTATCTGTCGGGACAGTGTGGTGTGTAGTGATATGTATCTGTCAGGACAGTGTGGTGTGTAGTGATATGTATCTGTCGGGACAGTGTGGTGTGTAGTGATATGTATCTGTCAGGACTATAGAACTATAAGAACTATAGAACTATAGAACTATAGAACTATAAGAACTATAGAACTATAAGAACTATAGAACTATAGAACTATAGAACTGCACCAATCAGCATTGTATCTGTCAGGATAGTGTGGTGTGTAGTGATATGTATCTGTCGGAACTATAGAACTATAGAACTATAGAACTATAAGAACTATAGAACTGCACCAATCAGCATTGTATCTGTCGGGACAGTGTGGTGTGTAGTGATATGTATCTGTCGGGACAGTGTGGTGTGTAGTGATATGTATCTGTCAGGACTATAGAACTATAGAACTATAAGAACTATAGAACTATAAGAACTATAGAACTATAGAACTATAGAACTGCACCAATCAGCATTGTATCTGTCAGGATAGTGTGGTGTGTAGTGATATGTATCTGTCGGAACTATAGAACTATAGAACTATAGAACTATAAGAACTATAGAACTGCACCAATCAGCATTGTATCTGTCGGGACAGTGTGGTGTGTAGTGATATGTATCTGTCGGGACAGTGTGGTGTGTAGTGATATGTATCTGTCGGGACAGTGTGGTGTGTAGTGATATGTATCTGTCAGGACAGTGTGGTGTGTAGTGATATGTATCTGTCGGGACAGTGTGGTGTGTAGTGATATGTATCTGTCGGGACAGTGTGGTGTGTAGTGATATGTATCTGTCGGGACAGTGTGGTGTGTAGTGATATGTATCTGTCGGGACAGTGTGGTGTGTAGTGATATGTATCTGTCGGGACAGTGTGGTGTGTAGTGATATGGAGGCACTTTGCTGATTTTTGATGTTCACTTGGTGAACTGTTCATCATTACTATTGTGTCCAAATTAATTATTTTAACCCACATTGGTTAAAAGACTCATATCATTAAAAATAAAATGACATTGACTAACATACCACATTACTTCATACTTACATTTCTTGTTTTTACAACAATGACAAAGAATTGCTTATTCATTTTTATTTATTATTTTGTAGTCATATCGGAAGAAAATATTTTGGATGGTCGTTTGTTTTCCTCCCAATCTGCCTGCCACGGTGACTGGTGGACCAAAAGCGAACCCCCCCAAAAATACTTAGAAGACAATTGTCCAAAGTTTGTAAAATAATTTAACCATTCACTCCATTGACCGTCTGACTTTGTCGTTCACACAGGAGAGAGACATGACTACCGTGGATCATCCGGGGAGCCTCAACAACATCCTGATTCTGAGGAAGCAGAGAAGAGCCTCTCCAGATCAGAACACCTCATTAAACACCAGCGGACACCTACAGGAAATAACCACTCCGCTGCTCTGAATGTCGGAAGAGTTATTCAAGATCAGATTCACTAAAATTACACCTGAGAATTCACACAGGTGAGAAGCTTTTCAACTGTGATCAATGTGGGAAGAGTTACTCAAGATCAGATTCACAAAAATTACACCTGAGAATTCACACAGGTGAGAAGCTTTTCAACTGTGATCAATGCGGGAAGAGATGCACCTCTTCGTCAGAACTTAAAATACACCAGAGAATCCACACAGGAGAGAAACCTTATCGCTGCTCACAGTGTGGCATGACTTTCTCCAGATCACATTCATTGAAATCACACCAGAGAACTCACACAGGAGAGCAGCCTTATAGCTGTTATCAATGTGGGAAGAGTTTTGCTCAGTCAACCAACCTTAAATCCCACCAGAGAACTCACACTGGAGAGAAGCCTTATAGCTGTGATCAATGTGAGAAGAGATACTCTGATTTAAGAGATCTGATTAAACATCACAAAATGCACACAGTAGATCCACAGAGAATGGTATGTCCAACACCAGACCTGGGTAGTAGAACACAGAGAATGGAATGTCCTCCAACACCAGACCTGGGTAGTAGAACACAGAGAGTGGAATGTCCAACACCAAACATGGGTAGTAGAACACAGAGTGTGGAATGTCCAACACCAGACCTGGGTAGTAGAACACAGAGAGTGGAATATCCAACACCAGACCTGGGTAGTAGAACACAGAGTGTGGAATGTCCTCCAACACCAGACCTGGGTAGTAGAACACAGAGTGTGGAATGTCCTCCAACACCAGACCTGGGTAGTAGAACACGGAGAGTGGAATGTCCAACACCAAACATGGGTAGTAGAACACAGAGTGTGGAATGTCCAATACCAGACCTGGGTAGTAGAACACAGAGAGTGGAATGTCCTCCAACACCAGACCTGGGTAGTAGAACACAGAGAGTGGAATGTCCAACACCAGACCTGTGTAGTAGAACACAGAGTGTGGAATGACCTCCAACACCAGACCTGGGGAGTAGAACACAGAGAGTGGAATATCCAACACCAGACCTGGGTAGTAGAACACAGAGAATGGAATGTCCTCCAACACCAGACCTGGGTAGTAGAACACAGAGAATGGAATGTCCTCCAACACCAGACCTGGGTAGTAGAACACAGAGTGTGGAATGTCCAACACCAGACCTGGGTAGTAGAACACAGAGAGTGGAATGTCCAACACCAGACCTGGGTAGTAGAACACAGAGAGTGGAATGTCCAACACCAGACCTGGGTAGTAGAACACAGAGAGGGGAATGTCCAACACCAGACCTGGGTAGTAGAACACAGAGAGTGGAATGTCCTCCAACACCAGACCTGGGTAGTAGAACACAGAGAGGGAATGTCCTCCAACACCAGACCTGGGTAGTAGAACACAGAGAGTGGAATGTCCTCCAACACCAGACCTGGGTAGTAGAACACAGAGAGGGGAATGTCCTCCAACACCAGACCTGGGTAGTAGAACACAGAGAGGGGAATGTCCAACAACCGACCTGGGTAGTAGAACACAGAGAGGGGAATGTCCAACACCAGACCTGGGTAGTAGAACACAGAGTGTGGAATGACCTCCAATACCAGACCTGGGTAATAGAACAGGGGGAAGGGGGGTTGGCTCGGGTTAGTTGAGAAATGTGTGTTTGGGGGAGGGGTTGGTACCAATGATTTATATATATCTATATATATATATATATATATATACATACACACACTAGATGAGAAGAATGGGGTGCTGTTTTGAAGCCACTGCGCCTCCATTTTGGTACTCCACTACCATTCTAAAAACTATTTAGGAAGCTATAGAAATGTATTTATTCATGTCTACATTTGTTGTATTCTATCACAGACACCTTCACGCAAACTTTTAAATGATATTATGTGAACTAAACACAGAGGACTAATTGATCTAAATTGGGAAGAGAGATGAGAAACAGAGTGAGATGTCGGACTCTAAGACGCATGGAACACATTTTGGCATGAACATTGAGGGTTTCCACCATTAAAAAGCATCAACTGGGTGGGACTTTCCTATTGGTTAAGGAGGTATCACATGATTCCATCCAGGTCATCAACTGGGTGGGACTTTCCTATTGGTTAAGGAAGTATCACATGATTCCATCCAGGTCATCAACTGGGTGGGACTTTCCTATTGGTTAAGGAGGTATCACATGATTCCATCCTGGTCATCAACTGGGTGGTACTTTCCCATTGGTTAAGGAGGTATCACATGATTCCATCCAGGTCATCAACTGGATGAGACTTTCCTATTGGTTAAGGAGGTATCACATGATTCCATCCAGGTCATCAACTGGGTGGGACTTTCCTATTGGTTAAGGAGGTATCACATGATTCCATCCAGGTCATCAACTGGGTGGGACTTTCCTATTGGTTAAGGAGGTATCACATGATTCCATCCAGGTCATCAACTGGGTGGGACTTTCCTATTGGTTAAGGAGGTATCACATGATTCCATCCAGGTCATCAACTGGGTGGGACTTTCCTATTGGTTAAGGAAGTATCACATGATTCCATCCAGGTCATCAACTGGGTGGGACTTTCCTATTGGTTAAGGAGGTATCACATGATTCCATCCAGGTCATCAACTGGGTGGGACATTCCTATTGGTTAAGGAGGTATCACATGATTCCATCCAGGTCATCAACTATGTGGGACTTTCCTATTGGTTAAAGAGGTATCACATGAATCCATCCAGGGCATCAACTGGGTGGGACTTTCCTATTGGTTAAGGAGGTATCACATGATTCCATCCAGGTCATCAATTGGGTGGGACTTTCCTATTGGTTAAGGAGGTATCACATGATTCCATCCAGGTCATCAACTGGGTGGGACTTTCCCATTGGTTAAGGAGGTATCACATGATTCCATCCAGGTCATCAACTGGGTGGGACTTTCCTATTGGTTAAGGAAGTATCACATGATTCCATCCAGGTCATCAACTGGGTGGGACTTTCCTATTGGTTAAGGAAGTATCACATGATTCCATCCAGGTCATCAACTGGGTGGGACTTTCCTATTGGTTAAGGATGTATCACATGATTCCATCCTGGTCATCAACTGGGTGGGACTTTCCCATTGGTTAAGGAGGTGTCACATGATTCCATCCAGGTCATCAACTGGGTGGGACTTTCCTATTGGTTAAGGATGTATCACATGATTCCATCCAGGTCATCAACTGGGTGGGACTTTCCCATTGGTTAAGGAGGTGTCACATGATTCCATCCAGGTCATCAACTGGGTGGGACTTTCCCATTGGTTAAGGAGGTGTCACATGATTCCATCCAGGTCATCAACTGGGTGGGACTTTCCTATTGGTTAAGGATGTATCACATGATTCCATCCAGGTCATCAACTGGGTGGGACTTTCCCATTGGTTAAGGAGGTGTCACATGATTCCATCCAGGTCATCAACTGGGTGGGACTTTCCCATTGGTTAAGGAGGTGTCACATGATTCCATCCAGGTCATCAACTGGGTGGGACTTTCCTATTGGTTAAGGAGGTATCACATGATTCCATCCAGGTCATCAACTGGGTGGGACTTTCCTATTGGTTAAGGAGGTATCACATGATTCATCCAGGGCATCAACTGGGTGGGACTTTCCTATTGGTTAAGGAGGTATCACATGATTCCATCCAGGTCATCAATTGGGTGGGACTTTCCTATTGGTTAAGGAGGTATCACATGATTCCATCCAGGTCATCAACTGGGTGGGACTTTCCCATTGGTTAAGGAGGTATCACATGATTCCATCCAGGTCATCAACTGGGTGGGACTTTCCTATTGGTTAAGGAAGTATCACATGATTCCATCCAGGTCATCAACTGGGTGGGACTTTCCTATTGGTTAAGGAAGTATCACATGATTCCATCCAGGTCATCAACTGGGTGGGACTTTCCTATTGGTTAAGGAGGTATCACATGATTCCATCCAGGTCATCAACTGGGTGGGACTTTCCTATTGGTTAAGTGTATCACATGATTCCATCCTGGTCATCAACTGTGGGACTTTCCCATTGGTTAAGGAGGTGTCATGATTCCATCCAGGTCATCAACTGGGTGGGACTTTCCTATTGGTTAAGGATGTATCACATGATTCCATCCAGGTCATCAACTGGGTGGGACTTTCCCATTGGTTAAGGAGGTGTCACATGATTCCATCCAGGTCATCAACTGGGTGGGACTTTCCCATTGGTTAAGGAGGTGTCACATGATTCCATCCAGGTCATCAACTGGGTGGGACTTTCCTATTGGTTAAGGAGGTATCACATGATTCCATCCAGGTCATCAACTGGGGACTTTCCTATTGGTGGGACTTTCCATAGGTTGGTTAAGGAAGTATCACATGATTCCATCCAGGTCATCAACTGGGTGGGACTTTCCTATTGGTTAAGGAGGTATCACATGATTCCATCCAGGTCATCAACTGGGTGGGACTTTCCTATTGGTTAAGGAGGTATCACATGATTCCATCCAGGTCATCAACTGGGTGGGACTTTCCTATTGGTTAAGGAGGTATCACATGATTCCATCCAGGTCATCAACTGGGTGGGACTTTCCTATTGGTTAAGGAGGTATCACATGATTCCATCCAGGTCATCAACTGGGTGGGACTTTCCTATTGGTTAAGGAGGTATCACATGATTCCATCCAGGTCATCAACTGGGTGGGACTTTCCTATTGGTTAAGGAGGTATCACATGATTCCATCCAGGTCATCAACTGGGTGGGACTTTCCTATTGGTTAAGGAGGTATCACATGATTCCAGGTCATCAACTGGGGACTGGGACTTTCCTATTGGTTAAGGAAGTATCACATGATTCCATCCAGGTCATCAACTGGGTGGGACTTTCCTATTGGTTAAGGAGGTATCACATGATTCCATCCAGGTCATCAACTGGGTGGGACTTTCCTATTGGTTAAGGATGTATCACATGATTCCATCCAGGTCATCAACTGGGTGGGACTTTCCCATTGGTTAAGGAGGTGTCACATGATTCCATCCAGGTCATCAACTGGGTGGGACTTTCCTATTGGTTAAGGAGGTATCACATGATTCCATCCAGGTCATCAACTGGGTGGGACTTTCCCATTGGTTAAGGAGGTATCACATGATTCCATCCAGGTCATCAACTGGGTGGGACTTTCCTATTGGTTAAGGAGGTATCACATGATTCCATCCAGGTCATCAACTGGGTGGGACTTTCCTATTGGTTAAGGAAGTATCACATGATTCCATCCAGGTCATCAACTGTGGGACTTTCCTATTGGTTAAAGAGGTATCACATGATTCCATCCAGGTCATCAACTGGGTGGGACTTTCCTATTGGTTAAGGAGGTATCACATGATTCCATCCAGGTCATCAACTGGGTGGGACTTTCCTATTGGTTAAGGAGGTATCACATGATTCCATCCAGGTCATCAACTGGGTGGGACTTTCCCATTGGTTAAGGAGGTATCACATGATTCCATCCAGGTCATCAACTGGGTGGGACTTTCCTATTGGTTAAGGAAGTATCACATGATTCCATCCAGGTCATCAACTGGGTGGGACTTTCCTATTGGTTAAGGAAGTATCACATGATTCCATCCAGGTCATCAACTGGGTGGGACTTTCCTATTGGTTAAGGAGGTATCACATGATTCCATCCAGGTCATCAACTGGGTGGGACTTTCCTATTGGTTAAGGATGTATCACATGATTCCATCCAGGTCATCAACTGGGTGGGACTTTCCCATTGGTTAAGGAGGTGTCACATGATTCCATCCAGGTCATCAACTGGGTGGGACTTTCCTATTGGTTAAGGATGTATCACATGATTCCATCCAGGTCATCAACTGGGTGGGACTTTCCCATTGGTTAAGGAGGTGTCACATGATTCCATCCAGGTCATCAACTGGGTGGGACTTTCCTATTGGTTAAGGAAGTATCACATGATTCCATAATATAATAATATAATAATAATACATGGTTAAGGAGGTATCACATGATTCCATCCAGGTCATCAACTGGGTGGGACTTTCCTATTGGTTAAGGAAGTATCACATGATTCCATCCAGGTCATCAACTGGGTGGGACTTTCCTATTGGTTAAGGATGTATCACATGATTCCATCCTGGTCATCAACTGGGTGGGACTTTCCCATTGGTTAAGGAGGTGTCACATGATTCCATCCAGGTCATCAACTGGGTGGGACTTTCCTATTGGTTAAGGATGTATCACATGATTCCATCCAGGTCATCAACTGGGTGGGACTTTCCCATTGGTTAAGGAGGTGTCACATGATTCCATCCAGGTCATCAACTGGGTGGGACTTTCCCATTGGTTAAGGAGGTGTCACATGATTCCATCCAGGTCATCAACTGGGTGGGACTTTCCTATTGGTTAAGGAGGTATCACATGATTCCATCCAGGTCATCAACTGGGTGGGACTTTCCTATTGGTTAAGGAGGTATCACATGATTCCATCCAGGTCATCAACTGGGTGGGACTTTCCTATTGGTTAAGGAGGTATCACATGATTCCATCCAGGTCATCAACTGGGTGGGACTTTCCTATTGGTTAAGGAGGTATCACATGATTCCATCCAGGTCATCAACTGGGTGGGACTTTCCCATTGGTTAAGGAGGTATCACATGATTCCATCCAGGTCATCAACTGGGTGGGACTTTCCTATTGGTTAAGGAGGTATCACATGATTCCATCCAGGTCATCAACTGGGTGGGACTTTCCTATTGGTTAAGGAAGTATCACATGATTCCATCCAGGTCATCAACTGGGTGGGACTTTCCTATTGGTTAAGGATGTATCACATGATTCCATCCAGGTCATCAACTGGGTGGGACTTTCCCATTGGTTAAGGAGGTGTCACATGATTCCATCCAGGTCATCAACTGGGTGGGACTTTCCTATTGGTTAAGGAGGTATCACATGATTCCATCCAGGTCATCAACTGGGTGGGACTTTCCCATTGGTTAAGGAGGTGTCACATGATTCCATCCAGGTCATCAACTGGGTGGGACTTTCCCATTGGTTAAGGAGGTGTCACATGATTCCATCCAGGTCATCAACTGGGTGGGACTTTCCTATTGGTTAAGGAGGTATCACATGATTCCATCCAGGTCATCAACTGGGTGGGACTTTCCTATTGGTTAAGGATGTATCACATGATTCCATCCTGGTCATCAACTGGGTGGGACTTTCCCATTGGTTAAGGAGGTGTCACATGATTCCATCCAGGTCATCAACTGGGTGGGACTTTCCTATTGGTTAAGGATGTATCACATGATTCCATAATATAATAATATAATAATAATACATGGTTAAGGAGGTATCACATGATTCCATCCAGGTCATCAACTGGGTGGGACTTTCCTATTGGTTAAGGAGGTGTCACATGATTCCATCCAGGTCATCAACTGGGTGGGACTTTCCCATTGGTTAAGGAGGTATCACATGATTCCATCCAGGTCATCAACTGGGTGGGACTTTCCTATTGGTTAAGGAGGTATCACATGATTCCATCCAGGTCATCAACTGGGTGGGACTTTCCTATTGGTTAAGGAGGTATCACATGATTCCATCCAGGTCATCAACTGGGTGGGACTTTCCTATTGGTTAAGGAGGTATCACATGATTCCATCCAGGTCATCAACTATGGTTAAGGGACTTTCCTATTGGTTAAAGAGGTCACATGATTCCATCCAGGTCATCAACTGGGTGGGACTTTCCTATTGGTTAAGGAGGTATCACATGATTCCATCCAGGTCATCAACTGGGTGGGACTTTCCTATTGGTTAAGGAGGTATCACATGATTCCATCCAGGTCATCAACTGGGTGGGACTTTCCTATTGGTTAAGGAGGTATCACATGATTCCATCCAGGTCATCAACTGGGTGGGACTTTCCTATTGGTTAAGGAGGTATCACATGATTCCATCCAGGTCATCAACTGGGTGGGACTTTCCTATTGGTTAAGGATGTATCACATGATTCCATCCAGGTCATCAACTGGGTGGGACTTTCCCATTGGTTAAGGAGGTGTCACATGATTCCATCCAGGTCATCAACTGGGTGGGACTTTCCCATTGGTTAAGGAGGTGTCACATGATTCCATCCAGGTCATCAACTGGGTGGGATTTTCCTATTGGTTAAGGAAGTATCACATGATTCCATCCAGGTCATCAACTGGGTGGGACTTTCCCATTGGTTAAGGAGGTATCACATGATTCCATCCAGGTCATCAACTGGGTGGGACTTTCCTATTGGTTAAGGAGGTGTCACATGATTCCATCCAGGTCATCAACTGGGTGGGACTTTCCTATTGGTTAAGGAAGTATCACATGATTCCATCCAGGTCATCAACTGGGTGGGACTTTCCCATTGGTTAAGGATGTATCACATGATTCCATCCAGGTCATCAACTGGGTGGGACTTTCCTATTGGTTAAGGAGGTATCACATGATTCCATCCAGGTCATCAACTGGGTGGGACTTTCCTATTGGTTAAGGAGGTATCACATGATTCCATCCAGGTCATCAACTGGGGACTTTCCTATTGGTTAAAGAGGTATCACATGATTCCATCCAGGGCATCAACTGGGTGGGACTTTCCTATTGGTTAAGGAGGTATCACATGATTCCATCCAGGTCATCAACTGGGTGGGACTTTCCTATTGGTTAAGGAGGTATCACATGATTCCATCCAGGTCATCAACTGGGTGGGACTTTCCCATTGGTTAAGGAGGTATCACATGATTCCATCCAGGTCATCAACTGGGTGGGACTTTCCTATTGGTTAAGGAAGTATCACATGATTCCATCCAGGTCATCAACTGGGTGGGACTTTCCTATTGGTTAAGGAGGTATCACATGATTCCATCCAGGTCATCAACTGGGTGGGACTTTCCTATTGGTTAAGGATGTATCACATGATTCCATCCTGGTCATCAACTGGGTGGGACTTTCCCATTGGTTAAGGAGGTGTCACATGATTCCATCCAGGTCATCAACTGGGTGGGACTTTCCTATTGGTTAAGGATGTATCACATGATTCCATCCAGGTCATCAACTGGGTGGGACTTTCCCATTGGTTAAGGAGGTGTCACATGATTCCATCCAGGTCATCAACTGGGTGGGACTTTCCTATTGGTTAAGGAAGTATCACATGATTCCATAATATAATAATATAATAATAATACATGGTTAAGGAGGTATCACATGATTCCATCCAGGTCATCAACTGGGTGGGACTTTCCTATTGGTTAAGGAAGTATCACATGATTCCATCCAGGTCATCAACTGGGTGGGACTTTCCTATTGGTTAAGGATGTATCACATGATTCCATCCTGGTCATCAACTGGGTGGGACTTTCCCATTGGTTAAGGAGGTGTCACATGATTCCATCCAGGTCATCAACTGGGTGGGACTTTCCTATTGGTTAAGGAGGTATCACATGATTCCATCCAGGTCATCAACTGGGTGGGACTTTCCTATTGGTTAAGGAGGTATCACATGATTCCATCCAGGTCATCAACTGGGTGGGACTTTCCTATTGGTTAAGGAGGTATCACATGATTCCATCCAGGGCATCAACTGGGTGGGACTTTCCTATTGGTTAAGGAGGTATCACATGATTCCATCCAGGTCATCAACTTGGGTGGGACTTTCCTATTGGTTAAGGAGGTATCACATGATTCCATCCAGGTCATCAACTGGGTGGGACTTTCCCATTGGTTAAGGAGGTATCACATGATTCCATCCAGGTCATCAACTGGGTGGGACTTTCCTATTGGTTAAGGAAGTATCACATGATTCCATCCAGGTCATCAACTGGGTGGGACTTTCCTATTGGTTAAGGAAGTATCACATGATTCCATCCAGGTCATCAACTGGGTGGGACTTTCCTATTGGTTAAGGAGGTATCACATGATTCCATCCAGGTCATCAACTGGGTGGGACTTTCCTATTGGTTAAGGATGTATCACATGATTCCATCCTGGTCATCAACTGGGTGGGACTTTCCCATTGGTTAAGGAGGTGTCACATGATTCCATCCAGGTCATCAACTGGGTGGGACTTTCCTATTGGTTAAGGATGTATCACATGATTCCATCCAGGTCATCAACTGGGTGGGACTTTCCCATTGGTTAAGGAGGTGTCACATGATTCCATCCAGGTCATCAACTGGGTGGGACTTTCCTATTGGTTAAGGAAGTATCACATGATTCCATAATATAATAATATAATAATAATACATAATAATACATTGGTTAAGGAGGTATCACATGATTCCATCCAGGTCATCAACTGGGTGGGACTTTCCTATTGGTTAAGGAGGTATCACATGATTCCATCCAGGTCATCAACTGGGGTTAAGGAGACTTTCCATCCAGGTCATCAACTGTTTTCCTATTGGTTAAGGAGGTATCACATGATTCCATCCAGGTCATCAACTGGGTGGGACTTTCCTATTGGTTAAGGAGGTATCACATGATTCCATCCAGGTCATCAACTGGGTGGGACTTTCCTATTGGTTAAGGAGGTATCACATGATTCCATCCAGGTCATCAACTGGGTGGGACTTTCCTATTGGTTAAGGATGTATCACATGATTCCATCCAGGTCATCAACTGGGTGGGACTTTCCCATTGGTTAAGGAGGTGTCACATGATTCCATCCAGGTCATCAACTGGGTGGGACTTTCCTATTGGTTAAGGATGTATCACATGATTCCATCCAGGTCATCAACTGGGTGGGACTTTCCCATTGGTTAAGGAGGTGTCACATGATTACATCCAGGTCATCAACTGGGTGGGACTTTCCCATTGGTTAAGGAGGTGTCACATGATTCCATCCAGGTCATCAACTGGGTGGGACTTTCCTATTGGTTAAGGAAGTATCACATGATTCCATCCAGGTCATCAACTGGGTGGGACTTTCCTATTGGTTAAGGAGGTATCACATGATTCCATCCAGGTCATCAACTGGGTGGGACATTCCTATTGGTTAAGGAGGTATCACATGATTCCATCCAGGTCATCAACTATGTGGGACTTTCCTATTGGTTAAAGAGGTATCACATGATTCCATCCAGGGCATCAACTGGGTGGGACTTTCCTATTGGTTAAGGAGGTATCACATGATTCCATCCAGGTCATCAATGGGTGGGACTTTCCTATTGGTTAAGGAGGTATCACATGATTCCATCCAGGTCATCAACTGGGTGGGACTTTCCCATTGGTTAAGGAGGTATCACATGATTCCATCCAGGTCATCAACTGGGTGGGACTTTCCTATTGGTTAAGGAAGTATCACATGATTCCATCCAGGTCATCAACTGGGTGGGACTTTCCTATTGGTTAAGGAAGTATCACATGATTCCATCCAGGTCATCAACTGGGTGGGACTTTCCTATTGGTTAAGGATGTATCACATGATTCCATCCTGGTCATCAACTGGGTGGGACTTTCCCATTGGTTAAGGAGGTGTCACATGATTCCATCCAGGTCATCAACTGGGTGGGACTTTCCTATTGGTTAAGGATGTATCACATGATTCCATCCAGGTCATCAACTGGGTGGGACTTTCCCATTGGTTAAGGAGGTGTCACATGATTACATCCAGGTCATCAACTGGGTGGGACTTTCCCATTGGTTAAGGAGGTGTCACATGATTCCATCCAGGTCATCAACTGGGTGGGACTTTCCTATTGGTTAAGGAGGTATCACATGATTCCATCCAGGTCATCAACTGGGTGGAACTTTCCTATTGGTTAAGGAAGTATCACATGATTCCATCCAGGTCATCAACTGGGTGGGACTTTCCTATTGGTTAAGGAGGTATCACATGATTCCATCCAGGTCATCAACTGGGTGGGACTTTCCTATTGGTTAAGGAGGTATCACATGATTCCATCCAGGTCATCAACTATGTGGGACTTTCCTATTGGTTAAAGAGGTATCACATGATTCCATCCAGGGCATCAACTGGGTGGGACTTTCCTATTGGTTAAGGAGGTGTCACATGATTCCATCCAGGTCATCAACTGGGTGGGACTTTCCTATTGGTTAAGGAAGTATCACATGATTCCATAATATAATAATATAATAATAATACATGGTTAAGGAGGTATCACATGATTCCATCCAGGTCATCAACTGGGTGGGACTTTCCTATTGGTTAAGGAAGTATCACATGATTCCATCCAGGTCATCAACTGGGTGGGACTTTCCTATTGGTTAAGGATGTATCACATGATTCCATCCTGGTCATCAACTGGGTGGGACTTTCCCATTGGTTAAGGAGGTGTCACATGATTCCATCCAGGTCATCAACTGGGTGGGACTTTCCTATTGGTTAAGGATGTATCACATGATTCCATCCAGGTCATCAACTGGGTGGGACTTTCCCATTGGTTAAGGAGGTGTCACATGATTCCATCCAGGTCATCAACTGGGTGGGACTTTCCCATTGGTTAAGGAGGTGTCACATGATTCCATCCAGGTCATCAACTGGGTGGGACTTTCCTATTGGTTAAGGAAGTATCACATGATTCCATCCAGGTCATCAACTGGGTGGGACTTTCCTATTGGTTAAGGAGGTATCACATGATTCCATCCAGGTCATCAACTGGGTGGGACATTCCTATTGGTTAAGGAGGTATCACATGATTCCATCCAGGTCATCAACTATGTGGGACTTTCCTATTGGTTAAAGAGGTATCACATGATTCCATCCAGGGCATCAACTGGGTGGGACTTTCCTATTGGTTAAGGAGGTATCACATGATTCCATCCAGGTCATCAATTGGGTGGGACTTTCCTATTGGTTAAGGAGGTATCACATGATTCCATCCAGGTCATCAACTGGGTGGGACTTTCCCATTGGTTAAGGAGGTATCACATGATTCCATCCAGGTCATCAACTGGGTGGGACTTTCCTATTGGTTAAGGAAGTATCACATGATTCCATCCAGGTCATCAACTGGGTGGGACTTTCCTATTGGTTAAGGAAGTATCACATGATTCCATCCAGGTCATCAACTGGGTGGGACTTTCCTATTGGTTAAGGAGGTATCATGATTCCATCCAGGTCATCAACTGGGTGGGACTTTCCTATTGGTTAAGGATGTATCACATGATTCCATCCAGGTCATCAACTGGGTGGGACTTTCCCATTGGTTAAGGAGGTGTCACATGATTCCATCCAGGTCATCAACTGGGTGGGACTTTCCTATTGGTTAAGGATGTATCACATGATTCCATCCAGGTCATCAACTGGGTGGGACTTTCCCATTGGTTAAGGAGGTGTCACATGATTCCATCCAGGTCATCAACTGGGTGGGACTTTCCTATTGGTTAAGGAGTATCACATGATCATGGTTAAGGAGGTATCATGATTCCATCCAGGTCATCAACTGGGTGGGACTTTCCTATTGGTTAAGGAGGTATCACATGATTCCATCCAGGTCATCAACTGGGTGGGACTTTCCTATTGGTTAAGGAAGTATCACATGATTCCATCCAGGTCATCAACTGGGTGGGACTTTCCTATTGGTTAAGGAGGTATCACATGATTCCATCCAGGTCATCAACTGGGTGGGACTTTCCTATTGGTTAAGGAGGTATCACATGATTCCATCCAGGTCATCAACTATGTGGGACTTTCCTATTGGTTAAAGAGGTATCACATGATTCCATCCAGGGCATCAACTGGGTGGGACTTTCCTATTGGTTAAGGAGGTATCACATGATTCCATCCAGGTCATCAACTGGGTGGGACTTTCCTATTGGTTAAGGAGGTATCACATGATTCCATCCAGGTCATCAACTGGGTGGGACTTTCCTATTGGTTAAGGAGGTATCACATGATTCCATCCAGGTCATCAACTGGGTGGGACTTTCCTATTGGTTAAGGAAGTATCACATGATTCCATCCAGGTCATCAACTGGGTGGGACTTTCCTATTGGTTAAGGAGGTATCACATGATTCCATCCAGGTCATCAACTGGGTGGGACTTTCCTATTGGTTAAGGATGTATCACATGATTCCATCCTGGTCATCAACTGGGTGGGACTTTCCCATTGGTTAAGGAGGTGTCACATGATTCCATCCAGGTCATCAACTGGGTGGGACTTTCCTATTGGTTAAGGATGTATCACATGATTCCATCCAGGTCATCAACTGGGTGGGACTTTCCCATTGGTTAAGGAGGTGTCACATGATTCCATCCAGGTCATCAACTGGGTGGGACTTTCCCATTGGTTAAGGAGGTGTCACATGATTCCATCCAGGTCATCAACTGGGTGGGACTTTCCTATTGGTTAAGGAGGTATCACATGATTCCATCCAGGTCATCAACTGGGTGGGACTTTCCTATTGGTTAAGGAAGTATCACATGATTCCATCCAGGTCATCAACTGGGTGGGACTTTCCTATTGGTTAAGGAGGTATCACATGATTCCATCCAGGTCATCAACTGGGTGGGACTTTCCTATTGGTTAAGGAGGTATCACATGATTCCATCCAGGTCATCAACTGGGTGGGACTTTCCTATTGGTTAAGAGGTATCACATGATTCCATCCAGGTCATCAACTGGGTGGGACTTTCCATTGGTTAAGGAGGTATCACATGATTCCATCCAGGTCATCAACTGGGTGGGACTTTCCTATTGGTTAAGGAGGTATCACATGATTCCATCCAGGTCATCAACTGGGTGGGACTTTCCTATTGGTTAAGGAAGACTTTCAACTGGGTGGGACTTTCCTATTGGTTAAGGAGGTATCACATGATTCCATCCAGGTCATCAACTGGGTGGGACTTTCCTATTGGTTAAGGAAGTATCACATGATTCCATCCAGGTCATCAACTGGGTGGGACTTTCCTATTGGTTAAGGAGGTATCACATGATTCCATCCAGGTCATCAACTGGGTGGGACTTTCCCATTGGTTAAGGAGGTATCACATGATTCCATCCAGGTCATCAACTGGGTGGGACTTTCCCATTGGTTAAGGAGGTGTCACATGATTCCATCCAGGTCATCAACTGGGTGGGACTTTCCTATTGGTTAAGGATGTATCACATGATTCCATCCAGGTCATCAACTGGGTGGGACTTTCCCATTGGTTAAGGAGGTGTCACATGATTCCATCCAGGTCATCAACTGGGTGGGACTTTCCCATTGGTTAAGGAGGTGTCACATGATTCCATCCAGGTCATCAACTGGGTGGGATTTCCCTATTGGTTAAGGAAGTATCACATGATTCCATCCAGGTCATCAACTGGGTGGGACTTTCCTATTGGTTAAGGAGGTATCACATGATTCCATCCAGGTCATCAACTGGGTGGGACTTTCCTATTGGTTAAGGAGGTATCACATGATTCCATCCAGGTCATCAATTGGGTGGGACTTTCCTATTGGTTAAGGAGGTATCACATGATTCCATCCAGGTCATCAACTGGGTGGGACTTTCCTATTGGTTAAGGAGGTATCACATGATTCCATCCAGGTCATCAACTGGGGACTTTCCTATTGGTTAAAGACACATGATTCCATCCAGGGCATCAACTGGGTGGGACTTTCCTATTGGTTAAGGAGGTATCACATGATTCCATCCAGGTCATCAACTGGGTGGGACTTTCCTATTGGTTAAGGAGGTATCACATGATTCCATCCAGGTCATCAACTGGGTGGGACTTTCCCATTGGTTAAGGAGGTATCACATGATTCCATCCAGGTCATCAACTGGGTGGGACTTTCCTATTGGTTAAGGAAGTATCACATGATTCCATCCAGGTCATCAACTGGGTGGGACTTTCCTATTGGTTAAGGAAGTATCACATGATTCCATCCAGGTCATCAACTGGGTGGGACTTTCCTATTGGTTAAGGATGTATCACATGATTCCATCCAGGTCATCAACTGGGTGGGACTTTCCCATTGGTTAAGGAGGTGTCACATGATTCCATCCAGGTCATCAACTGGGTGGGACTTTCCTATTGGTTAAGGATGTATCACATGATTCCATCCAGGTCATCAACTGGGTGGGACTTTCCCATTGGTTAAGGAGGTGTCACATGATTCCATCCAGGTCATCAACTGGGTGGGACTTTCCCATTGGTTAAGGAGGTGTCACATGATTCCATCCAGGTCATCAACTGGGTGGGACTTTCCTATTGGTTAAGGATGTATCACATGATTCCATCCAGGTCATCAACTGGGTGGGACTTTCCCATTGGTTAAGGAGGTGTCACATGATTCCATCCAGGTCATCAACTGGGTGGGACTTTCCCATTGGTTAAGGAGGTGTCACATGATTCCATCCAGGTCATCAACTGGGTGGGACTTTCCTATTGGTTAAGGAGGTATCACATGATTCCATCCAGGTCATCAACTGGGTGGGACTTTCCTATTGGTTAAGGAGGTATCACATGATTCCATCCAGGTCATCAACTGGGTGGGACTTTCCTATTGGTTAAGGAGGTATCACATGATTCCATCCAGGTCATCAACTGGGTGGGACTTTCCTATTGGTTAAGGAGGTATCACATGATTCCATCCAGGTCATCAACTGGGTGGGACTTTCCTATTGGTTAAGGAGGTATCACATGATTCCATCCAGGTCATCAACTGGGTGGGACTTTCCTATTGGTTAAGGAAGTATCACATTTCCATCCAGGTCATCAACTGGGTGGGACTTTCCTATTGGTTAAGGAGGTATCACATGATTCCATCCAGGTCATCAACTGGGTGGGACTTTCCTATTGGTTAAGGAGGTATCACATGATTCCATCCAGGTCATCAACTGGGTGGGACTTTCCTATTGGTTAAGGAGGTATCACATGATTCCATCCAGGTCATCAACTGGGTGGGACTTTCCCATTGGTTAAGGAGGTATCACATGATTCCATCCAGGTCATCAACTGGGTGGGACTTTCCTATTGGTTAAGGATGTATCACATGATTCCATAATATAATAATATAATAATAATACATGGTTAAGGAGGTATCACATGATTCCATCCAGGTCATCAACTGGGTGGGACTTTCCTATTGGTTAAGGAAGTATCACATGATTCCATCCAGGTCATCAACTGGGTGGGACTTTCCTATTGGTTAAGGAGGTATCACATGATTCCATCCAGGTCATCAACTGGGTGGGACTTTCCTATTGGTTAAGGAGGTATCACATGATTCCATCCAGGTCATCAACTATGTGGGACTTTCCTATTGGTTAAAGAGGTATCACATGATTCCATCCAGGTCATCAACTGGGTGGGACTTTCCTATTGGTTAAGGAGGTATCACATGATTCCATCCAGGTCATCAACTGGGTGGGACTTTCCTATTGGTTAAGGAGGTATCACATGATTCCATCCAGGTCATCAACTGGGTGGGACTTTCCCATTGGTTAAGGAGGTGTCACATGATTCCATCCAGGTCATCAACTGGGTGGGACTTTCCTATTGGTTAAGGAGGTATCACATGATTCCATCCAGGTCATCAACTGGGTGGGACTTTCCTATTGGTTAAGGAGGTATCACATGATTCCATCCAGGTCATCAACTGGGTGGGACTTTCCCATTGGTTAAGGAGGTGTCACATGATTCCATCCAGGTCATCAACTGGGTGGGACTTTCCTATTGGTTAAGGAGGTATCACATGATTCCATCCAGGTCATCAACTGGGTGGGACTTTCCTATTGGTTAAGGAGGTATCACATGATTCCATCCAGGTCATCCAGGTCATCAACTGGGTGGGACTTTCCCATTGGTTAAGGAGGTGTCACATGATTCCATCCAGGTCATCAACTGGGTGGGACTTTCCTATTGGTTAAGGAGGTATCACATGATTCCATCCAGGTCATCAACTGGGTGGGACTTTCCTATTGGTTAAGGAGGTATCACATGATTCCATCCAGGTCATCAACTGGGTGGGACTTTCCTATTGGTTAAGGAGGTATCACATGATTCCATCCAGGTCATCAACTGGGTGGGACTTTCCTGATTCCATCCAGGTTAACTGGACTTTCCTATTGGTATCACATGATTCCATCCAGGTCATCAACTGGGTGGGACTTTCCTATTGGTTAAGGAGGTATCACATGATTCCATCCAGGTCATCAACTGGGTGGGACTTTCCTATTGGTTAAGGAAGTATCACATGATTCCATCCAGGTCATCAACTGGGTGGGACTTTCCTATTGGTTAAGGAGGTATCACATGATTCCATCCAGGTCATCAACTGGGTGGGACTTTCCTATTGGTTAAGGATGTATCACATGATTCCATCCAGGTCATCAACTGGGTGGGACTTTCCCATTGGTTAAGGAGGTGTCACATGATTCCATCCAGGTCATCAACTGGGTGGGACTTTCCTATTGGTTAAGGATGTATCACATGATTCCATCCAGGTCATCAACTGGGTGGGACTTTCCTATTGGTTAAGGACACATGATTCCATCCAGGTCATCAACTGGTGGGACTTTCCTATTGGTTAAGGAGGTATCACATGATTCCATCCAGGTCATCAACTCCTTTCCTATTGGTTAAGGAGGTATCACATGATTCCATCCAGGTCATCAACTGGGTGGGACTTTCCTATTGGTTAAGGAGGTATCACATGATTCCATCCAGGTCATCAACGGGTGGGACTTTCCTATTGGTTAAGGACTTTCCATATATAATAATATAATAATTACATGGTTAAGGAGGTATCACATGATTCCATCCAGGTCATCAACTGGGTGGGACTTTCCCATTGGTTAAGGAGGTATCACATGATTCCATCCAGGTCATCAACTGGGTGGGACTTTCCTATTGGTTAAGGAGGTATCACATGATTCCATCCAGGTCATCAACTGGGTGGGACTTTCCTATTGGTTAAGGAGGTATCACATGATTCCATCCAGGTCATCAACTGGGTGGGACTTTCCTATTGGTTAAGGAGGTATCACATGATTCCATCCAGGTCATCAACTGGGTGGGACTTTCCTATTGGTTAAGGAGGTATCACATGATTCCATCCAGGTCATCAACTGGGTGGGACTTTCCTATTGGTTAAGGACACATTTCCATCCTGGTCATCAACTGGTGGGACTTTCCCATTGGTTAAGGAGGTGTCACATGATTCCATCCAGGTCATCAACTGGGTGGGACTTTCCTATTGGTTAAGGATGTATCACATGATTCCATCCAGGTCATCAACTGGGTGGGACTTTCCCATTGGTTAAGGAGGTGTCACATGATTCCATCCAGGTCATCAACTGGGTGGGACTTTCCTATTGGTTAAGGAAGTATCACATGATTCCATAATATAATAATATAATAATAATACATGGTTAAGGAGGTATCACATGATTCCATCCAGGTCATCAACTGGGTGGGACTTTCCTATTGGTTAAGGAAGTATCACATGATTCCATCCAGGTCATCAACTGGGTGGGACTTTCCTATTGGTTAAGGATGTATCACATGATTCCATCCTGGTCATCAACTGGGTGGGACTTTCCCATTGGTTAAGGAGGTGTCACATGATTCCATCCAGGTCATCAACTGGGTGGGACTTTCCTATTGGTTAAGGATGTATCACATGATTCCATCCAGGTCATCAACTGGGTGGGACTTTCCCATTGGTTAAGGAGGTGTCACATGATTCCATCCAGGTCATCAACTGGGTGGGACTTTCCATCCAGGTTGGTTAAGGAGGTGTCACATGATTCCATCCAGGTCATCAACTGGGTGGGACTTTCCTATTGGTTAAGGAAGTATCACATGATTCCATCCAGGTCATCAACTGGGTGGGACTTTCCTATTGGTTAAGGAGGTATCACATGATTCCATCCAGGTCATCAACTGGGTGGGACTTTCCTATTGGTTAAGGAGGTATCACATGATTCCATCCAGGTCATCAACTATGTGGGACTTTCCTATTGGTTAAAGAGGTATCACATGATTCCATCCAGGTCATCAACTGGGTGGGACTTTCCTATTGGTTAAGGAGGTATCACATGATTCCATCCAGGTCATCAACTGGGTGGGACTTTCCTATTGGTTAAGGAGGTATCACATGATTCCATCCAGGTCATCAACTGGGTGGGACTTTCCCATTGGTTAAGGAGGTATCACATGATTCCATCCAGGTCATCAACTGGGTGGGACTTTCCTATTGGTTAAGGAAGTATCACATGATTCCATCCAGGTCATCAACTGGGTGGGACTTTCCTATTGGTTAAGGAAGTATCACATGATTCCATCCAGGTCATCAACTGGGTGGGACTTTCCTATTGGTTAAGGAGGTATCACATGATTCCATCCAGGTCATCAACTGGGTGGGACTTTCCTATTGGTTAAGGATGTATCACATGATTCCATCCAGGTCATCAACTGGGTGGGACTTTCCTAAGGAGGTGTCACATGATTCCATCCAGGTCATCAACTGGGTGGGACTTTCCTATTGGTTAAGGATGTATCACATGATTCCATCCAGGTCATCAACTGGGTGGGACTTTCCCATTGGTTAAGGAGGTGTCACATGATTCCATCCAGGTCATCAACTGGGTGGGACTTTCCTATTGGTTAAGGAAGTATCACATGATTCCATAATATAATAATATAATTAATACATGGTTAAGGAGGTATCACATGATTCCATCCAGGTCATCAACTGGGTGGGACTTTCCTATTGGTTAAGGAGTATCACATGATTCCATCCAGGTCATCAACTGGGTGGGACTTTCCATTGGTTAAGGATGTATCACATGATTCCATCCAGGTCATCAACTGGGTGGGACTTTCCCATTGGTTAAGGAGGTATCACATGATTCCATCCAGGTCATCAACTGGGTGGGACTTTCCTATTGGTTAAGGAGGTATCACATGATTCCATCCAGGTCATCAACTGGGTGGGACTTTCCTATTGGTTAAGGAGGTATCACATGATTCCATCCAGGTCATCAACTGGGTGGGACTTTCCTATTGGTTAAGGAGGTGTCACATGATTCCATCCAGGTCATCAACTGGGTGGGACTTTCCTATTGGTTAAGGAGGTATCACATGATTCCATCCAGGTCATCAACTGGGTGGGACTTTCCTATTGGTTAAGGAGGTATCACATGATTCCATCCAGGTCATCAACTGGGTGGGACTTTCCTATTGGTTAAGGAGGTATCACATGATTCCATCCAGGTCATCAACTGGGTGGGACTTTCCTATTGGTTAAGGAGGTATCACATGATTCCATCCAGGTCATCAACTGGGTGGGACTTTCCTATTGGTTAAGGAGGTATCACATGATTCCATCCAGGTCATCAACTGGGTGGGACTTTCCTATTGGTTAAGGAGGTATCACATGATTCCATCCAGGTCATCAACTGGGTGGGACTTTCCCATTGGTTAAGGAGGTATCACATGATTCCATCCAGGTCATCAACTGGGTGGGACTTTCCTATTGGTTAAGGAAGTATCACATGATTCCATCCAGGTCATCAACTGGGTGGGACTTTCCTATTGGTTAAGGAAGTATCACATGATTCCATCCAGGTCATCAACTGGGTGGGACTTTCCTATTGGTTAAGGATGTATCACATGATTCCATCCAGGTCATCAACTGGGTGGGGACTTTCCCATTGGTTAAGGAGGTGTCACATGATTCCATCCAGGTCATCAACTGGGTGGGACTTTCCTATTGGTTAAGGATGTATCACATGATTCCATCCAGGTCATCAACTGGGTGGGACTTTCCCATTGGTTAAGGAGGTGTCACATGATTCCATCCAGGTCATCAACTGGGTGGGACTTTCCCATTGGTTAAGGAGGTATCACATGATTCCATCCAGGTCATCAACTGGGTGGGACTTTCCTATTGGTTAAGGAGGTATCACATGATTCCATCCAGGTCATCAACTGGGTGGGACTTTCCTATTGGTTAAGGAGGTATCACATGATTCCATCCAGGTCATCAACTGGGTGGGACTTTCCTATTGGTTAAGGAGGTATCACATGATTCCATCCAGGTCATCAACTGGGTGGGACTTTCCTATTGGTTAAGGAGGTATCACATGATTCCATCCAGGTCATCAACTATGTGGGACTTTCCTATTGGTTAAAGAGGTATCAATGATTCCATCCAGGTCATCAACTGGGTGGGACTTTCCTATTGGTTAAGGAGGTATCACATGATTCCATCCAGGTCATCAACTGGGTGGGACTTTCCTTCACATGATTGGTTAAGGAGGTATCACATGATTCCATCCAGGTCATCAACTGGGTGGGACTTTCCTATTGGTTAAGGAGGTATCACATGATTCCATCCAGGTCATCAACTGGGTGGGACTTTCCTATTGGTTAAGGAGGATTCCATCCAGGTCATCAACTGACTTTCCATCACAGATTCCATCCAGGTCATCAACTGGGTGGGACTTTCCTATTGGTTAAGGAGGTATCACATGATTCCATCCAGGTCATCAACTGGGTGGGACTTTCCTATTGGTTAAGGAGGTATCACATGATTCCATCCAGGTCATCAACTGGGTGGGACTTTCCTATTGGTT
Source organism: Oncorhynchus keta (assembly GCF_023373465.1). Lineage (NCBI taxonomy): Eukaryota > Metazoa > Chordata > Actinopteri > Salmoniformes > Salmonidae > Oncorhynchus > Oncorhynchus keta. The sequence goes on along the minus strand of NW_026280845.1, from coordinate 19,563 downwards.
AAGGAGGTATCACATGATTCCATCCAGGTCATCAACTGGGTGGGACTTTCCTATTGGTTAAGGAGGTATCACATGATTCCATCCAGGTCATCAACTGGGTGGGACTTTCCTATTGGTTAAGACTTTCCATCCAGGGCATCAACTGGGTTTTCCTAAGGAGGTATCACATGATTCCATCCAGGTCATCAACTGGGTGGGACTTTCCTATTGGTTAAGGAGGTATCACATGATTCCATCCAGGTCATCAATATAATAATAATACTGGGTGGTTAAGGAGGTATCACATGATTCCATCCAGGTCATCAACTGGGTGGGACTTTCCTATTGGTTAAGGAGGTATCACATGATTCCATCCAGGTCATCAACTGGGTGGGACTTTCCTATTGGTTAAGGATGTATCACATGATTCCATCCTGGTCATCAACTGGGTGGGACTTTCCCATTGGTTAAGGAGGTGTCACATGATTCCATCCAGGTCATCAACTGGGTGGGACTTTCCTATTGGTTAAGGATGTATCACATGATTCCATCCAGGTCATCAACTGGGTGGGACTTTCCCATTGGTTAAGGAGGTGTCACATGATTCCATCCAGGTCATCAACTGGGTGGGACTTTCCCATTGGTTAAGGAGGTGTCACATGATTCCATCCAGGTCATCAACTGGGTGGGACTTTCCTATTGGTTAAGGAGGTATCACATGATTCCATCCAGGTCATCAACTGGTTTCCTATCACATGATTCCATCCAGGTCATCAACTGGGTGGGACTTTCCTATTGGTTAAGGAGGTATCACATGATTCCATCCAGGTCATCAACTGGGTGGGACTTTCCTATTGGTTAAAGAGGTATCACATGATTCCATCCAGGTCATCAACTGGGTGGGACTTTCCTATTGGTTAAGGAGGTATCACATGATTCCATCCAGGTCATCAACTGGGTGGGACTTTCCTATTGGTTAAGGAGGTATCACATGATTCCATCCAGGTCATCAACTGGGTGGGACTTTCCTGGGTTAAGGAGGTATCACATGATTCCATCCAGGTCATCAACTGGGTGGGACTTTCCTATTGGTTAAGGAGGTATCACATGATTCCATCCAGGTCATCAACATGGGTGGGACTTTCAGGTTAAGGAGGTATCAATGATTCCATCCAGGGTGGGACTTTCCTATTGGTTAAGGAGGTATCACATGATTCCATCCAGGTCATCAACTGGGTGGGACTTTCCTATTGGTTAAGGAGGTATCACATGATTCCATCCAGGTCATCAACTGGGTGGGACTTTCCTATTGGTTAAGGAGGTATCACATGATTCCATCCAGGTCATCAACTGGGTGGGACTTTCCTATTGGTTAAGGAAGTATCACATGATTCCATCCAGGTCATCAACTGGGTGGGACTTTCCTATTGGTTAAGGAGGTATCACATGATTTCCATCCAGGTCATCAACTGGGTGGGACTTTCCTATTGGTTAAGGATGTATCACATGATTCCATCCAGGTCATCAACTGGGTGGGACTTTCCCATTGGTTAAGGAGGTGTCACATGATTCCATCCAGGTCATCAACTGGGTGGGACTTTCCTATTGGTTAAGGATGTATCACATGATTCCATCCAGGTCATCAACTGGGTGGGACTTTCCCATTGGTTAAGGAGGTGTCACATGATTCCATCCAGGTCATCAACTGGGTGGGACTTTCCTATTGGTTAAGGAAGTTAATGATTCCATAATATAATAATATAATAATAATACATGGTTAAGGAGGTATCACATGATTCCATCCAGGTCATCAACTGGGTGGGACTTTCCTATTGGTTAAGGAAGTATCACATGATTCCATCCAGGTCATCAACTGGGTGGGACTTTCCTATTGGTTAAGGATGTATCACATGATTCCATCCTGGTCATCAACTGGGTGGGACTTTCCCATTGGTTAAGGAGGTGTCACATGATTCCATCCAGGTCATCAACTGGGTGGGACTTTCCTATTGGTTAAGGATGTATCACATGATTCCATCCAGGTCATCAACTGGGTGGGACTTTCCCATTGGTTAAGGAGGTGTCACATGATTACATCCAGGTCATCAACTGGGTGGGACTTTCCCATTGGTTAAGGAGGTGTCACATGATTCCATCCAGGTCATCAACTGGGTGGGACTTTCCTATTGGTTAAGGAAGTATCACATGATTCCATCCAGGTCATCAACTGGGTGGGACTTTCCTATTGGTTAAGGAGGTATCACATGATTCCATCCAGGTCATCAACTGGGTGGGACTTTCCTATTGGTTAAGGAGGTATCACATGATTCCATCCAGGTCATCAACTATGTGGGACTTTCCTATTGGTTAAAGAGGTATCACATGATTCCATCCAGGGCATCAACTGGGTGGGACTTTCCTATTGGTTAAGGAGGTATCACATGATTCCATCCAGGTCATCAACTGGGTGGGACTTTCCTATTGGTTAAGGAGGTATCACATGATTCCATCCAGGTCATCAACTGGGTGGGACTTTCCTATTGGTTAAGGAGGTATCACATGATTCCATCCAGGTCATCAACTGGGTGGGACTTTCCCATTGGTTAAGGAGGTATCACATGATTCCATCCAGGTCATCAACTGGGTGGGACTTTCCTATTGGTTAAGGGTATCACATGATTCCATCCAGGTCATCAACTGGGTGGGACTTTCCTATTGGTTAAGGAAGTATCACATGATTCCATCCAGGTCATCAACTGGGTGGGACTTTCCTATTGGTTAAGGATGTATCACATGATTCCATCCAGGTCATCAACTGGGTGGGACTTTCCCATTGGTTAAGGAGGTGTCACATGATTCCATCCAGGTCATCAACTGGGTGGGACTTTCCTATTGGTTAAGGATGTATCACATGATTCCATCCAGGTCATCAACTGGGTGGGACTTTCAACTGGGTGGGACCCATTGGTTAAGGAGGTGTCACATGATTCCATCCAGGTCATCAACTGGGTGGGACTTTCCCATTGGTTAAGGAGGTGTCACATGATTCCATCCAGGTCATCAACTGGGTGGGACTTTCCTATTGGTTAAGGAGGTATCACATGATTCCATCCAGGTCATCAACTGGGTGGGACTTTCCTATTGGTTAAGGAAGTATCACATGATTCCATCCAGGTCATCAACTGGGTGGGACTTTCCTATTGGTTAAGGAGGTATCACATGATTCCATCCAGGTCATCAACTGGGTGGGACTTTCCTATTGGTTAAGGAGGTATCACATGATTCCATCCAGGTCATCAACTATGTGGGACTTTCCTATTGGTTAAAGAGGTATCACATGATTCCATCCAGGTCATCAACTGGGTGGGACTTTCCTATTGGTTAAGGAGGTATCACATGATTCCATCCAGGGCATCAACTGGGTGGGACTTTCCTATTGGTTAAGGAAGTATCACATGATTCCATAATATAATAATATAATAATAATACATGGTTAAGGAGGTATCACATGATTCCATCCAGGTCATCAACTGGGTGGGACTTTCCTATTGGTTAAGGAAGTATCACATGATTCCATCCAGGTCATCAACTGGGTGGGACTTTCCTATTGGTTAAGGATGTATCACATGATTCCATCCTGGTCATCAACTGGGTGGGACTTTCCCATTGGTTAAGGAGGTGTCACATGATTCCATCCAGGTCATCAACTGGGTGGGACTTTCCTATTGGTTAAGGATGTATCACATGATTCCATCCAGGTCATCAACTGGGTGGGACTTTCCCATTGGTTAAGGAGGTGTCACATGATTCCATCCAGGTCATCAACTGGGTGGGACTTTCCCATTGGTTAAGGAGGTGTCACATGATTCCATCAGGTCATCAACTGGGTGGGACTTTCCTATTGGTTAAGGAAGTATCACATGATTCCATCCAGGTCATCAACTGGGTGGGACTTTCCTATTGGTTAAGGAGGTATCACATGATTCCATCCAGGTCATCAACTGGGTGGGACTTTCCTATTGGTTAAGGAGGTATCACATGATTCCATCCAGGTCATCAACTATGTGGGACTTTCCTATTGGTTAAAGAGGTATCACATGATTCCATCCAGGGCATCAACTGGGTGGGACTTTCCTATTGGTTAAGGAGGTATCACATGATTCCATCCAGGTCATCAACTGGGTGGGACTTTCCTATTGGTTAAGGAGGTATCACATGATTCCATCCAGGTCATCAACTGGGTGGGACTTTCCTATTGGTTAAGGAGGTATCACATGATTCCATCCAGGTCATCAACTGGGTGGGACTTTCCTATTGGTTAAGGAGGTATCACATGATTCCATCCAGGTCATCAACTGGGTGGGACTTTCCTATTGGTTAAGAGGTATCACATGATTCCATCCAGGTCATCAACTGGGTGGGACTTTCCTATTGGTTAAGGAGGTATCACATGATTCCATCCAGGTCATCAACTGGGTGGGACTTTCCTATTGGTTAAGGAGGTATCACATGATTCCATCCAGGTCATCAACTGGGTGGGACTTTCCTATTGGTTAAGGAGGTATCACATGATTCCATCCAGGTCATCAACTGGGTGGGACTTTCCTATTGGTTAAGGAGGTATCACATGATTCCATCCAGGTCATCAACTGGGTGGGACTTTCCTATTGGTTAAGGAGGTATCACATGATTCCATCCAGGTCATCAACTGGGTGGGACTTTCCTATTGGTTAAGGATGTATCACATGATTCCATCCTGGTCATCAACTGGGTGGGACTTTCCCATTGGTTAAGGAGGTATCACATGATTCCATCCAGGTCATCAACTGGGTGGGACTTTCCTATTGGTTAAGGATGTATCACATGATTCCATCCAGGTCATCAACTGGGTGGGACTTTCCCATTGGTTAAGGAGGTGTCACATGATTCCATCCAGGTCATCAACTGGGTGGGACTTTCCTATTGGTTAAGGAAGTATCACATTTCCATAATATAATAATATAATAATAATACATGGTTAAGGAGGTATCACATGATTCCATCCAGGTCATCAACTGGGTGGGACTTTCCTATTGGTTAAGGAAGTATCACATGATTCCATCCAGGTCATCAACTGGGTGGGACTTTCCTATTGGTTAAGGAGTATCACATGATTCCATCCAGGTCATCAACTGGGTGGGACTTTCCCATTGGTTAAGGAGGTGTCACATGATTCCATCCAGGTCATCAACTGGGTGGGACTTTCCTATTGGTTAAGGAGGTATCACATGATTCCATCCAGGTCATCAACTGGGTGGGACTTTCCCATTGGTTAAGGAGGTGTCACATGATTCCATCCAGGTCATCAACTGGGTGGGACTTTCCCATTGGTTAAGGAGGTGTCACATGATTCCATCCAGGTCATCAACTGGGTGGGACTTTCCTATTGGTTAAGGAAGTATCACATGATTCCATCCAGGTCATCAACTGGGTGGGACTTTCCTATTGGTTAAGGAGGTATCACATGATTCCATCCAGGTCATCAACTGGGTGGGACTTTCCTATTGGTTAAGGAGGTATCACATGATTCCATCCAGGTCATCAACTATGTGGGACTTTCCTATTGGTTAAAGAGGTATCACATGATTCCATCCAGGTCATCAACTGGGTGGGACTTTCCTATTGGTTAAGGAGGTATCACATGATTCCATCCAGGTCATCAACTGGGTGGGACTTTCCTATTGGTTAAGGAGGTATCACATGATTCCATCCAGGTCATCAACTGGGTGGGACTTTCCCATTGGTTAAGGAGGTATCACATGATTCCATCCAGGTCATCAACTGGGTGGGACTTTCCTATTGGTTAAGGAAGTATCACATGATTCCATCCAGGTCATCAACTGGGTGGGACTTTCCTATTGGTTAAGGAAGTATCACATGATTCCATCCAGGTCATCAACTGGGTGGGACTTTCCTATTGGTTAAGGATGTATCACATGATTCCATCCTGGTCATCAACTGGGTGGGACTTTCCCATTGGTTAAGGAGGTGTCACATGATTCCATCCAGGTCATCAACTGGGTGGGACTTTCCTATTGGTTAAGGATGTATCACATGATTCCATCCAGGTCATCAACTGGGTGGGACTTTCCCATTGGTTAAGGAGGTGTCACATGATTCCATCCAGGTCATCAACTGGGTGGGACTTTCCCATTGGTTAAGGAGGTGTCACATGATTCCATCCAGGTCATCAACTGGGTGGGACTTTCCTATTGGTTAAGGAGGTATCACATGATTCCATCCAGGTCATCAACTGGGTGGGACTTTCCTATTGGTTAAGGAGGTATCACATGATTCCATCCAGGTCATCAACTGGGTGGGACTTTCCTATTGGTTAAGGAGGTATCACATGATTCCATCCAGGTCATCAACTGGGTGGGACTTTCCTATTGGTTAAGGAGGTATCACATGATTCCATCCAGGTCATCAACTATGTGGGACTTTCCTATTGGTTAAAGAGGTATCACATGATTCCATCCAGGGCATCAACTGGGTGGGACTTTCCTATTGGTTAAGGAGGTATCACATGATTCCATCCAGGTCATCAACTGGGTGGGACTTTCCTATTGGTTAAGGAGGTATCACATGATTCCATCCAGGTCATCAACTGGGTGGGACTTTCCTATTGGTTAAGGAGGTATCACATGATTCCATCCAGGTCATCAACTGGGTGGGACTTTCCTATTGGTTAAGGAAGTATCACATGATTCCATCCAGGTCATCAACTGGGTGGGACTTTCCTATTGGTTAAGGAGGTATCACATGATTCCATCCAGGTCATCAACTGGGTGGGACTTTCCTATTGGTTAAGGATGTATCACATGATTCCATCCAGGTCATCAACTGGGTGGGACTTTCCCATTGGTTAAGGAGGTGTCACATGATTCCATCCAGGTCATCAACTGGGTGGGACTTTCCTATTGGTTAAGGATGTATCACATGATTCCATCCAGGTCATCAACTGGGTGGGACTTTCCCATTGGTTAAGGAGGTGTCACATGATTCCATCCAGGTCATCAACTGGGTGGGACTTTCCTATTGGTTAAGGAGGTTCCATAATATAATAATATAATAATAATACATGGTCACATGATTCCATCCAGGTCATCAACTGGGTGGGACTTTCCTATTGGTTAAGGAAGTATCACATGATTCCATCCAGGTCATCAACTGGGTGGGACTTTCCTATTGGTTAAGGAGGTATCACATGATTCCATCCAGGTCATCAACTGGGTGGGACTTTCCCATTGGTTAAGGAGGTGTATCACATGATTCCATCCAGGTCATCAACTGGGTGGGACTTTCCTATTGGTTAAGGAGGTATCACATGATTCCATCCAGGTCATCAACTGGGTGGGACTTTCCCATTGGTTAAGGAGGTGTCACATGATTCCATCCAGGTCATCAACTGGGTGGGACTTTCCCATTGGTTAAGGAGGTGTCACATGATTCCATCCAGGTCATCAACTGGGTGGGACTTTCCTATTGGTTAAGGAAGTATCACATGATTCCATCCAGGTCATCAACTGGGTGGGACTTTCCTATTGGTTAAGGAGGTATCACATGATTCCATCCAGGTCATCAACTGGGTGGGACTTTCCTATTGGTTAAGGAGGTATCACATGATTCCATCCAGGTCATCAACTATGTGGGACTTTCCTATTGGTTAAAGAGGTATCACATGATTCCATCCAGGTCATCAACTGGGTGGGACTTTCCTATTGGTTAAGGAGGTATCACATGATTCCATCCAGGTCATCAACTGGGTGGGACTTTCCTATTGGTTAAGGAGGTATCACATGATTCCATCCAGGTCATCAACTGGGTGGGACTTTCCCATTGGTTAAGGAGGTATCACATGATTCCATCCAGGTCATCAACTGGGTGGGACTTTCCTATTGGTTAAGGAAGTATCACATGATTCCATCCAGGTCATCAACTGGGTGGGACTTTCCTATTGGTTAAGGAAGTATCACATGATTCCATCCAGGTCATCAACTGGGTGGGACTTTCCTATTGGTTAAGGATGTATCACATGATTCCATCCAGGTCATCAACTGGGTGGGACTTTCCCATTGGTTAAGGAGGTGTCACATGATTCCATCCAGGTCATCAACTGGGTGGGACTTTCCTATTGGTTAAGGATGTATCACATGATTCCATCCAGGTCATCAACTGGGTGGGACTTTCCCATTGGTTAAGGAGGTGTCACATGATTCCATCCAGGTCATCAACTGGGTGGGACTTTCCCATTGGTTAAGGAGGTGTCACATGATTCCATCCAGGTCATCAACTGGGTGGGACTTTCCTATTGGTTAAGGAGGTATCACATGATTCCATCCAGGTCATCAACTGGGTGGGACTTTCCTATTGGTTAAGGAAGTATCACATGATTCCATCCAGGTCATCAACTGGGTGGGACTTTCCTATTGGTTAAGGAGGTATCACATGATTCCATCCAGGTCATCAACTGGGTGGGACTTTCCTATTGGTTAAGGAGGTATCACATGATTCCATCCAGGTCATCAACTGGGTGGGACTTTCCTATTGGTTAAAGAGGTATCACATGATTCCATCCAGGTCATCAACTGGGTGGGACTTTCCTATTGGTTAAGGAGGTATCACATGATTCCATCCAGGTCATCAACTGGGTGGGACTTTCCTATTGGTTAAGGAGGATTCCATCCAGGTCATCAACTGGGTGGGACTTTCCATTGGTTAAGGAGGTATCACATGATTCCATCCAGGTCATCAACTGGGTGGGACTTTCCTATTGGTTAAGGAAGTATCACATGATTCCATCCAGGTCATCAACTGGGTGGGACTTTCCTATTGGTTAAGGAAGTATCACATGATTCCATCCAGGTCATCAACTGGGTGGGACTTTCCTATGGTTAAGGAGGTATCACATGATTCCATCCAGGTCATCAACTGGGTGGGACTTTCCTATTGGTTAAGGATGTATCACATGATTCCATCCAGGTCATCAACTGGGTGGGACTTTCCCATTGGTTAAGGAGGTGTCACATGATTCCATCCAGGTCATCAACTGGGTGGGACTTTCCTATTGGTTAAGGATGTATCACATGATTCCATCCAGGTCATCAACTGGGTGGGACTTTCCCATTGGTTAAGGAGGTGTCACATGATTCCATCCAGGTCATCAACTGGGTGGGACTTTCCTATTGGTTAAGGATTCACATGATTCCATCCAGGTCATCAACTGGGTGGGACTTTCCTATTGGTTAAGGAGGTATCACATGATTCCATCCAGGTCATCAACTGGGTGGGACTTTCCTATTGGTTAAGGATGTATCACATGATTCCATCCTGGTCATCAACTGGGTGGGACTTTCCCATTGGTTAAGGAGGTGTCACATGATTCCATCCAGGTCATCAACTGGGTGGGACTTTCCTATTGGTTAAGGATGTATCACATGATTCCATCCAGGTCATCAACTGGGTGGGACTTTCCCATTGGTTAAGGAGGTGTCACATGATTCCATCCAGGTCATCAACTGGGTGGGACTTTCCCATTGGTTAAGGAGGTGTCACATGATTCCATCCAGGTCATCAACTGGGTGGGACTTTCCTATTGGTTAAGGAAGTATCACATGATTCCATCCAGGTCATCAACTGGGTGGGACTTTCCTATTGGTTAAGGAGGTATCACATGATTCCATCCAGGTCATCAACTGGGTGGGACTTTCCTATTGGTTAAGGAGGTATCACATGATTCCATCCAGGTCATCAACTATGTGGGACTTTCCTATTGGTTAAAGAGGTATCACATGATTCCATCCAGGGCATCAACTGGGTGGGACTTTCCTATTGGTTAAGGAGGTATCACATGATTCCATCCAGGTCATCAACTGGGTGGGACTTTCCTATTGGTTAAGGAGGTATCACATGATTCCATCCAGGTCATCAACTGGGTGGGACTTTCCCATTGGTTAAGGAGGTATCACATGATTCCATCCAGGTCATCAACTGGGTGGGACTTTCCTATTGGTTAAGGAAGTATCACATGATTCCATCCAGGTCATCAACTGGGTGGGACTTTCCTATTGGTTAAGGAAGTATCACATGATTCCATCCAGGTCATCAACTGGGTGGGACTTTCCTATTGGTTAAGGATGTATCACATGATTCCATCCAGGTCATCAACTGGGTGGGACTTTCCCATTGGTTAAGGAGGTGTCACATGATTCCATCCAGGTCATCAACTGGGTGGGACTTTCCTATTGGTTAAGGATGTATCACATGATTCCATCCAGGTCATCAACTGGGTGGGACTTTCCCATTGGTTAAGGAGGTGTCACATGATTCCATCCAGGTCATCAACTGGGTGGGACTTTCCCATTGGTTAAGGAGGTGTCACATGATTCCATCCAGGTCATCAACTGGGTGGGACTTTCCTATTGGTTAAGGAGGTATCACATGATTCCATCCAGGTCATCAACTGGGTGGGACTTTCCTATTGGTTAAGGAGGTATCACATGATTCCATCCAGGTCATCAACTGGGTGGGACTTTCCTATTGGTTAAGGAGGTATCACATGATTCCATCCAGGTCATCAACTGGGTGGGACTTTCCATTGGTTAAGGAGGTATCACATGATTCCATCCAGGTCATCAACTGGGGACTTTCCTATTGGTTAAGGACTTTCCATCCATCAACTGGTTTCCTAAAGGAGGTATCACATGATTCCATCCAGGTCATCAACTGGGTGGGACTTTCCTATTGGTTAAGGAAGTATCACATGATTCCATCCAGGTCATCAACTGGGTGGGACTTTCCTATTGGTTAAGGAGGTATCACATGATTCCATCCAGGTCATCAACTGGGTGGGACTTTCCTATTGGTTAAGGAGGTATCACATGATTCCATCCAGGTCATCAACTGGGTGGGACTTTCCTATTGGTTAAGGAGGTATCACATGATTCCATCCAGGTCATCAACTGGGTGGGACTTTCCCATTGGTTAAGGAGGTATCACATGATTCCATCCAGGTCATCAACTGGGTGGGACTTTCCTATTGGTTAAGGAAGTATCACATGATTCCATCCAGGTCATCAACTGGGTGGGACTTTCCATTGGTTAAGGAGGTGTCACATGATTCCATCCAGGTCATCAACTGGGTGGGACTTTCCCATTGGTTAAGGAGGTGTCACATGATTCCATCCAGGTCATCAACTGGGTGGGACTTTCCTATTGGTTAAGGAAGTATCACATGATTCCATCCAGGTCATCAACTGGGTGGGACTTTCCTATTGGTTAAGGAGGTATCACATGATTCCATCCAGGTCATCAACTGGGTGGGACTTTCCTATTGGTTAAGGAGGTATCACATGATTCCATCCAGGTCATCAACTATGTGGGACTTTCCTATTGGTTAAAGAGGTATCACATGATTCCATCCAGGGCATCAACTGGGTGGGACTTTCCTATTGGTTAAGGAGGTATCACATGATTCCATCCAGGTCATCAACTGGGTGGGACTTTCCTATTGGTTAAGGAGGTATCACATGATTCCATCCAGGTCATCAACTGGGTGGGACTTTCCCATTGGTTAAGGAGGTATCACATGATTCCATCCAGGTCATCAACTGGGTGGGACTTTCCTATTGGTTAAGGAAGTATCACATGATTCCATCCAGGTCATCAACTGGGTGGGACTTTCCTATTGGTTAAGGAAGTATCACATGATTCCATCCAGGTCATCAACTGGGTGGGACTTTCCTATTGGTTAAGGATGTATCACATGATTCCATCCTGGTCATCAACTGGGTGGGACTTTCCCATTGGTTAAGGAGGTGTCACATGATTCCATCCAGGTCATCAACTGGGTGGGACTTTCCTATTGGTTAAGGATGTATCACATGATTCCATCCAGGTCATCAACTGGGTGGGACTTTCCCATTGGTTAAGGAGGTGTCACATGATTCCATCCAGGTCATCAACTGGGTGGGACTTTCCCATTGGTTAAGGAGGTGTCACATGATTCCATCCAGGTCATCAACTGGGTGGGACTTTCCTATTGGTTAAGGAGGTATCACATGATTCCATCCAGGTCATCAACTGGGTGGGACTTTCCTATTGGTTAAGGAAGTATCACATGATTCCATCCAGGTCATCAACTGGGTGGGACTTTCCTATTGGTTAAGGAGGTATCACATGATTCCATCCAGGTCATCAACTGGGTGGGACTTTCCTATTGGTTAAGGAGGTATCACATGATTCCATCCAGGTCATCAACTGGGTGGGACTTTCCTATTGGTTAAAGAGGTATCACATGATTCCATCCGGCATCAACTGGGTGGGACTTTCCTATTGGTTAAGGAGGTATCACATGATTCCATCCAGGTCATCAACTGGGTGGGACTTTCCTATTGGTTAAGGAAGTATCACATGATTCCATAATATAATAATATAATAATAATACATGGTTAAGGAGGTATCATGATTCCATCCAGGTCATCAACTGGGTGGGACTTTCCTATTGGTTAAGGAAGTATCACATGATTCCATCCAGGTCATCAACTGGGTGGGACTTTCCTATTGGTTAAGGATGTATCACATGATTCCATCCAGGTCATCAACTGGGTGGGACTTTCCCATTGGTTAAGGAGGTGTCACATGATTCCATCCAGGTCATCAACTGGGTGGGACTTTCCTATTGGTTAAGGATGTATCACATGATTCCATCCAGGTCATCAACTGGGTGGGACTTTCCCATTGGTTAAGGAGGTGTCACATGATTCCATCCAGGTCATCAACTGGGTGGGACTTTCCCATTGGTTAAGGAGGTGTCACATGATTCCATCCAGGTCATCAACTGGGTGGGACTTTCCTATTGGTTAAGGAAGTATCACATGATTCCATCCAGGTCATCAACTGGGTGGGACTTTCCTATTGGTTAAGGAGGTATCACATGATTCCATCCAGGTCATCAACTGGGTGGGACTTTCCTATTGGTTAAGGAGGTATCACATGATTCCATCCAGGTCATCAACTATGTGGGACTTTCCTATTGGTTAAAGAGGTATCACATGATTCCATCCAGGGCATCAACTGGGTGGGACTTTCCTATTGGTTAAGGAGGTATCACATGATTCCATCCAGGTCATCAACTGGGTGGGACTTTCCTATTGGTTAAGGAGGTATCACATGATTCCATCCAGGTCATCAACTGGGTGGGACTTTCCCATTGGTTAAGGAGGTATCACATGATTCCATCCAGGTCATCAACTGGGTGGGACTTTCCTATTGGTTAAGGAAGTATCACATGATTCCATCCAGGTCATCAACTGGGTGGGACTTTCCTATTGGTTAAGGAAGTATCACATGATTCCATCCAGGTCATCAACTGGGTGGGACTTTCCTATTGGTTAAGGAGGTATCACATGATTCCATCCAGGTCATCAACTGGGTGGGACTTTCCTATTGGTTAAGGATGTATCACATGATTCCATCCAGGTCATCAACTGGGTGGGACTTTCCCATTGGTTAAGGAGGTGTCACATGATTCCATCCAGGTCATCAACTGGGTGGGACTTTCCTATTGGTTAAGGATGTATCACATGATTCCATCCAGGTCATCAACTGGGTGGGACTTTCCCATTGGTTAAGGAGGTGTCACATGATTCCATCCAGGTCATCAACTGGGTGGGACTTTCCTATTGGTTAAGGAAGGTATCACATGATTCCATCCAGGTCATCAACTCATCAACTGGGTGGGACTTTCCTATTGGTTAAGGAAGTATCACATGATTCCATCCAGGTCATCAACTGGGTGGGACTTTCCTATTGGTTAAGGATGTATCACATGATTCCATCCTGGTCATCAACTGGGTGGGACTTTCCCATTGGTTAAGGAGGTGTCACATGATTCCATCCAGGTCATCAACTGGGTGGGACTTTCCTATTGGTTAAGGATGTATCACATGATTCCATCCAGGTCATCAACTGGGTGGGACTTTCCCATTGGTTAAGGAGGTGTCACATGATTCCATCCAGGTCATCAACTGGTGGGACTTTCCCATTGGTTATGATGATTCCATCCAGGTCATCAACTGGGTGGGACTTTCCTATTGGTTAAGGAGGTATCACATGATTCCATCCAGGTCATCAACTGGGTGGGACTTTCCTATTGGTTAAGGAGGTATCACATGATTCCATCCAGGTCATCAACTGGGTGGGACTTTCCTATTGGTTAAGGAGGTATCACATGATTCCATCCAGGTCATCAACTATGTGGGACTTTCCTATTGGTTAAGGAGGTATCACATGATTCCATCCAGGTCATCAACTGGGTGGGACTTTCCTATTGGTTAAGGAGGTATCACATGATTCCATCCAGGTCATCAACTGGGTGGGACTTTCCTATTGGTTAAGGAGGTATCACATGATTCCATCCAGGTCATCAACTGGGTGGGACTTTCCCATTGGTTAAGGAGGTATCACATGATTCCATCCAGGTCATCAACTGGGTGGGACTTTCCTATTGGTTAAGGAGTATCACATGATTCCATCCAGGTCATCAACTGGGTGGGACTTTCCTATTGGTTAAGGAAGTATCACATGATTCCATCCAGGTCATCAACTGGGTGGGACTTTCCTATTGGTTAAGGATGTATCACATGATTCCATCCTGGTCATCAACTGGGTGGGACTTTCCCATTGGTTAAGGAGGTGTCACATGATTCCATCCAGGTCATCAACTGGGTGGGACTTTCCTATTGGTTAAGGATGTATCACATGATTCCATCCAGGTCATCAACTGGGTGGGACTTTCCCATTGGTTAAGGAGGTGTCACATGATTCCATCCAGGTCATCAACTGGGTGGGACTTTCCCATTGGTTAAGGAGGTGTCACATGATTCCATCCAGGTCATCAACTGGGTGGGACTTTCCTATTGGTTAAGGAGGTATCACATGATTCCATCCAGGTCATCAACTGGGTGGGACTTTCCTATTGGTTAAGGAAGTATCACATGATTCCATCCAGGTCATCAACTGGGTGGGACTTTCCTATTGGTTAAGGAGGTATCACATGATTCCATCCAGGTCATCAACTGGGTGGGACTTTCCTATTGGTTAAGGAGGTATCACATGATTCCATCCAGGTCATCAACTGGGTGGGACTTTCCTATTGGTTAAAGAGGTATCACATGATTCCATCCAGGTCATCAACTGGGTGGGACTTTCCTATTGGTTAAGGAGGTATCACATGATTCCATCCAGGTCATCAACTGGGTGGGACTTTCCTATTGGTTAAGGAAGTGATTCCATCATCATCAACTGATTTCCATCACACATGATTCCATCCAGGTCATCAACTGGGTGGGACTTTCCTATTGGTTAAGGAAGTATCACATGATTCCATCCAGGTCATCAACTGGGTGGGACTTTCCTATTGGTTAAGGAGGTATCACATGATTCCATCCAGGTCATCAACTGGGTGGGACTTTCCTATTGGTTAAGGAGGTATCACATGATTCCATCCAGGTCATCAACTGGGTGGGACTTTCCTATTGGTTAAGGAGGTATCACATGATTCCATCCAGGTCATCAACTGGGTGGGACTTTCCCATTGGTTAAGGAGGTGTCACATGATTCCATCCAGGTCATCAACTGGGTGGGACTTTCCCATTGGTTAAGGAGGTGTCACATGATTCCATCCAGGTCATCAACTGGGTGGGACTTTCCTATTGGTTAAGGAAGTATCACATGATTCCATCCAGGTCATCAACTGGGTGGGACTTTCCTATTGGTTAAGGAGGTATCACATGATTCCATCCAGGTCATCAACTGGGTGGGACTTTCCTATTGGTTAAGGAGGTATCACATGATTCCATCCAGGTCATCAACTATGTGGGACTTTCCTATTGGTTAAGGAGGTATCACATGATTCCATCCAGGTCATCAACTGGGTGGGACTTTCCTATTGGTTAAGGAGGTATCACATGATTCCATCCAGGTCATCAACTGGGTGGGACTTTCCTATTGGTTAAGGAGGTATCACATGATTCCATCCAGGTCATCAACTGGGTGGGACTTTCCCATTGGTTAAGGTGATTCCATCCAGGTCATCAACTGGGTGGGACTTTCCTATTGGTTAAGGAAGTATCACATGATTCCATCCAGGTCATCAACTGGGTGGGACTTTCCTATTGGTTAAGGAGGTATCACATGATTCCATCCAGGTCATCAACTGGGTGGGACTTTCCTATTGGTTAAGGAGGTATCACATGATTCCATCCAGGTCATCAACTGGGTGGGACTTTCCTATTGGTTAAGGAGGTATCACATGATTCCATCCATCAACTGGTCATTGGTTAAGGAGGTGTCACATGATTCCATCCAGGTCATCAACTGGGTGGGACTTTCCTATTGGTTAAGGAGATTCCATCCAGGTCATCAACTGATTCCATCCAGGTCATCAACTGGGTGGGACTTTCCTATTTGATTCCATAATATAATAATATAATAATAATACATGGTTAAGGAGGTATCACATGATTCCATCCAGGTCATCAACTGGGTGGGACTTTCCTATTGGTTAAGGAAGTATCACATGATTCCATCCAGGTCATCAACTGGGTGGGACTTTCCTATTGGTTAAGGAAGTATCACATGATTCCATCCAGGTCATCAACTGGGTGGGACTTTCCTATTGGTTAAGGAGGTATCACATGATTCCATCCAGGTCATCAACTGGGTGGGACTTTCCTATTGGTTAAGGAGGTATCACATGATTCCATCCAGGTCATCAACTGGGTGGGACTTTCCTATTGGTTAAAGAGGTATCACATGATTCCATCCAGGGCATCAACTGGGTGGGACTTTCCTATTGGTTAAGGAGGTATCACATGATTCCATCCAGGTCATCAACTGGGTGGGACTTTCCTATTGGTTAAGGAGGTATCACATGATTCCATCCAGGTCATCAACTGGGTGGGACTTTCCCATTGGTTAAGGAGGTATCACATGATTCCATCCAGGTCATCAACTGGGTGGGACTTTCCTATTGGTTAAGGAAGTATCACATGATTCCATCCAGGTCATCAACTGGGTGGGACTTTCCTATTGGTTAAGGAAGTATCACATGATTCCATCCAGGTCATCAACTGGGTGGGACTTTCCTATTGGTTAAGGATGTATCACATGATTCCATCCTGGTCATCAACTGGGTGGGACTTTCCCATTGGTTAAGGAGGTGTCACATGATTCCATCCAGGTCATCAACTGGGTGGGACTTTCCTATTGGTTAAGGATGTATCACATGATTCCATCCAGGTCATCAACTGGGTGGGACTTTCCCATTGGTTAAGGAGGTGTCACATGATTCCATCCAGGTCATCAACTGGGTGGGACTTTCCCATTGGTTAAGGAGGTGTCACATGATTCCATCCAGGTCATCAACTGGGTGGGACTTTCCTATTGGTTAAGGAGGTATCACATGATTCCATCCAGGTCATCAACTGGGTGGGACTTTCCTATTGGTTAAGGAGGTATCACATGATTCCATCCAGGTCATCAACTGGGTGGGACTTTCCTATTGGTTAAGGAGGTATCACATGATTCCATCCAGGTCATCAACTGGGTGGGACTTTCCTATTGGTTAAGGAGGTATCACATGATTCCATCCAGGTCATCAACTATGTGGGACTTTCCTATTGGTTAAGGAGGTATCACATGATTCCATCCAGGTCATCAACTGGGTGGGACTTTCCTATTGGTTAAGGAGGTATCACATGATTCCATCCAGGTCATCAACTGGGTGGGACTTTCCTATTGGTTAAGGAGGTATCACATGATTCCATCCAGGTCATCAACTGGGTGGGACTTTCCTATTGGTTAAGGAAGTATCACATGATTCCATCCAGGTCATCAACTGGGTGGGACTTTCCTATTGGTTAAGGACACATGATTCCATCCAGGTCATCAACTGGGTGGGACTTTCCTATTGGTTAAGGAGGTATCACATGATTCCATCAGGTCATCAACTGACTTTCCATCACATGGTCATCAACTGGGTGGGACTTTCCCATTGGTTAAGGAGGTGTCACATGATTCCATCCAGGTCATCAACTGGGTGGGACTTTCCTATTGGTTAAGGAGTATCACATGATTCCATCCAGGTCATCAACTGGGTGGGACTTTCCCATTGGTTAAGGAGGTGTCACATGATTCCATCCAGGTCATCAACTGGGTGGGACTTTCCTATTGGTTAAGGAGGTATCACATGATTCCATCCAGGTCATAACTATAACTTTACATGGTTAAGGAGGTATCACATGATTCCATCAGGTCATCAACTGGGTGGGACTTTCCTATTGGTTAAGGAAGTATCACATGATTCCATCCAGGTCATCAACTGGGTGGGACTTTCCTATTGGTTAAGGAGGTATCACATGATTCCATCCAGGTCATCAACTGGGTGGGACTTTCCTATTGGTTAAGGAGGTATCACATGATTCCATCGAGGTCATCAACTGGGTGGGACTTTCCTATTGGTTAAGGCGGTATCACATGATTCCATCCAGGTCATCAACTATGTGGGACTTTCCTATTGGTTAAAGAGGTATCACATGATTCCATCCAGGGCATCAACTGGGTGGGACTTTCCTATTGGTTAAGGAGGTATCACATGATTCCATCCAGGTCATCAATTGGGTGGGACTTTCCTATTGGTTAAGGAGGTATCACATGATTCCATCCAGGTCATCAACTGGGTGGGACTTTCCCATTGGTTAAGGAGGTATCACATGATTCCATCCAGGTCATCAACTGGGTGGGACTTTCCTATTGGTTAAGGAAGTATCACATGATTCCATCCAGGTCATCAACTGGGTGGGACTTTCCTATTGGTTAAGGAAGTATCACATGATTCCATCCAGGTCATCAACTGGGTGGGACTTTCCTATTGGTTAAGGATGTATCACATGATTCCATCCTGGTCATCAACTGGGTGGGACTTTCCCATTGGTTAAGGAGGTGTCACATGATTCCATCCAGGTCATCAACTGGGTGGGACTTTCCTATTGGTTAAGGATGTATCACATGATTCCATCCAGGTCATCAACTGGGTGGGACTTTCCCATTGGTTAAGGAGGTGTCACATGATTCCATCCAGGTCATCAACTGGGTGGGACTTTCCCATTGGTTAAGGAGGTGTCACATGATTCCATCCAGGTCATCAACTGGGTGGGACTTTCCTATTGGTTAAGGAGGTATCACATGATTCCATCCAGGTCATCAACTGGGTGGGACTTTCCTATTGGTTAAGGAAGTATCACATGATTCCATCCAGGTCATCAACTGGGTGGGACTTTCCTATTGGTTAAGGAGGTATCACATGATTCCATCCAGGTCATCAACTGGGTGGGACTTTCCTATTGGTTAAGGAGGTATCACATGATTCCATCCAGGTCATCAACTATGTGGGACTTTCCATCCAGGTCATTGGTTAAAGAGGTATCACATGATTCCATCCAGGGCATCAACTGGGTGGGACTTTCCTATTGGTTAAGGAGGTAT